>NC_053125.1:26060723-26360723 GCF_010015445.1 Perca fluviatilis | reverse complement strand
CTGCTTTATTTACAATTATTAAAAACGTGGCATTGTTTATCTTTTCATATAGCTAGAAGTCTAAACTCTGGGACAAGGCCGTTATGTTTAAATACCTGCCATGCTGATTCCAAACAGACAGCTTTGTCGAGGCAGTTTGGGCTTCAGATAGCTTTTACAAATCATGATCCGCTATGAACGTGCACACACGTATAGTTTGTATCACGGTCGGTCAGTAAAGGAACAGTCGCAGTCTTAACGGTAGCGGCGTTTGCCGGGTACGCGTACTCGGTATTACAGAGTGCACGGACCGAAGCTTTGTGACTAGCATCTAATGACTAGCAAGCACCGTCTTACGCGCCGCCGTCTTCCTTGAACATGTCGCTGCAGAAGGTTGGTGGAATCGCTTTATTGGTTGGTGGAAGTTCGATGATTGGTCAAATCCATAGACAGTATGGTTAAATCCAGCGCATTAAAACAAATCCCATGTGGACTTTTTAATTTATTTATTTTTCTAAAATAGTCATACGGCACCAGGCCCGAGTACTTACACCCCCCCCCCCCCCCCTTAAACATTTTCTCATCAAATCTACACGATTCACGTAGGTCACCTATTTTGGTTTCAAAACGGCGAATTTCGCGAAGGTGAGTGATTTTCATGTCTGTACATGTCATCCCCCACTCTCTCTCTCCCCTTTCATGTCTTCAGCTTTCCTATCAAAATAAAGGCCGAAATCTTAAAAAAAAAAAAGAACGACCGAAAGACGGGGGGAGTGCGATGGACCGGCGTATGCTAGGCTACTCAGAGAGTGACGGCTGGCTCATTAGCGGCGTTACACCCGTCTTGTGTAGGCTATGAAATGTCTGTATCGTCACTGCGCTGCATTTTTATGAACTATGATCCAGCATGCTCCGTCTTACACGCTATTACTCAACGAACTGAAGTTAGTTTAATAATGTGGTTTTCGCCGTGGCGGCCGCAGTAACAGAGTTACCAGCGGAAACACGGGTACCAATACAGGTTTCCCTCTCATACTTAACAATATACAGCTGTGTTAATAACAATTAAATCTGTAGACAAATGTCGGGAGTTTGGACCAGCGGCGCTGTGTCTCTCCATGTTGCAGGTGAGCCGGCCGGTGTGTGAGTGAATGGGGGCGGGGCTGCGCGGAGGAGAGATCCAAACACAGGCACGGCTTTCCAGAAGGAATGGGTCATGTAACGCAACATTAAACCATATCGATATAAACAACATCGCTCCGTTAGTGGAGAGGCAGCGGATGCGAGGACGTTAGGTGCACCGGTGCGACCTAGGAAAAATCTTAGTCGCACCCTTACAAATTTTGGTCGCATTTGCGACCAAATTGGTCGCACTCTCGAGCCCTGCACTTCCTGTCTCCTAAAGGGGCGTGGCCTCATTTGAAAGTGTAGTGAATGTTTTGTGGATCGATGAGAAGTTATATTTGTATAATTTAATATTTTCTTTTGCTAACATTACATATTTACACAGATAAAAGACATAGCACTACAAACATTTATTTTGCTATGGCGTTCACTAACGTAAAATGACTGAAACCATCTTTGGGAAAAATGTATTTGACGTGTATTTTGTTGTTGTTTTAGTTTGGTTCATGTGCCAACTAGTGGTTTTGTTTCAAGTAGGATACACCCTTAAAACATTATATTATGCACAGAAAGTAAATACAATTTCCAAACTATTAAAGTTTGTGTTTATGTGTTCATGCCTGTGATTTCTTAACACAGCACCACGTTCCCTTTTGGACTCAAACAAACATCAGTTGTTGCTCAATCATCGTGATTTCCCGAAACTGACGGACTCACTGAAACACCTTCACAAACAAAGCTTTGACTGTCAGCGGACTTTTCACTCTCAGAAAACAGTATCCACTGTTTTAATATAATGTAACTCTATATTACTCTAATAATAATTATATATTCAAGGGGCAATAATAAAATATCAATCAAGCCTAGTGTTCAAAATCTCCAGAAGATGCCATCATATTTAAAGTAGGTTTTATTGATAATAACCTCTAGATAGTTTTGGAGACGTAAAATTTCAAGAACCCCCTTCCCTACATGACCCTAGTTTAAATCTGGCTTATCTGTCCTGTTTATACTGCTCCGATTCCAAATTGTAAGCATTTAATGATTCATTAAACGGTCATGAGTCAGGAAAGGTTAGAGTCATTTCCCAACATGAAGCTGGCCACATGGCCAAAAATGTTATATATACTGTATATATATATATATATATATATATAGAGAGAGAGAGAGAGAGAGAGAGAGAAATACTGAATCCTTTATTAATTTTTCTTGGGTGACATTTCAATGTATACTTGGTGTAAAAAAATAGTCAAATCAACATTTTGTACTGTGAAATGTTAACTCCCTCAGGGTGTTATAATTCAATTACAGAGTAGCTTTAGCTTAATAACAATATGTTACAGAAAGGCCCTTTTTCAAACAGCTTAGATGATAGATCTCAGGTTGGAGTTTTTTGAAGGTCTGCTGGGATTTATGTGAGGTCACCGTGCACTAATACAAATTCTGAATCTATAAATTGCCCCAGAAGTCCCCCCCAAAAATATTTTCTCATCTACCTGCAGTAGTTTGTACTGAAATTATCATCTTGTGTGCATAAAATAAAAAAAAGTTTTTTGGGACCTTGAAGACAACCTTAGGGATACCATTTTGCATAGTTAATTCATTTACTTTTGATACTTTGAGTACATTTAGCTGGTAACACATTTGTACATTTCTTCAAGTGCAATATAAAATGCCAGACTTTGACTTGTAAGAGTATTTCTAGACTGTTATTGTTACTTTTACTTAAGTAAAGGATTCATCACTGTTTAAACCAGCCAAATGTTTTAGGACATTCTGCAACCACTGGAAAACCATCTCAAAACTAATGACATACATTAATTTACTTTCAAAACTTTTTTTTTTTTTGAGATGACAGGAATATTCTGCATATTGTTTGTCTGGCATTGGCCTCAAACTGGAAACGGCTTACACATGTTGCAGCAACAAATTCAGATTTATCGGTAAACTCTCAGCCCTTTTGCCCTTTTGTTCCTTCCCAAACTCCAGGTTGACCGTGGGCTGCAGTGACTCAGGTTGGGCAAACTGTCCAAGCAGTTATTGACCAGTTTTTTTTAACTGATCAATAAAGGTTTGTGTAGGAGGACGCCCACACACACACACACACACACACACACACACACACACACACACACACACACACAGCCAGAGGGAGGATAAAAACCTGGTCAAACCAGATTTCAGGGACAGAGAAAGGAGTGAAGGCACACTGAAGAGCTTCTGAGAAGAGAAACTTTATCAACAGAGGACGATGAGGACGCTGCTGTTGCTGTGTCTGTGTGTGTCCGCCGCCTGGGCTCAGGCTAATGACTATGATGACTATGACTCGGTGAGTGTGTGTTTGTGTGTGAGTGCGTGTGTTGAATAAAATGATGGTCAACATCCAAAATTTTCAAAGATATCACTTCTGTCTGACTGAATATCGAGAAATTGTTCGACAGGTACAAACACAATGTATGTGCGAAAAAATGGATTTGAATTTGAATTTTCATATGTATTCACAGTAGTTTATTGTTTTCTTCCACAGGACCCCAAGGCAGCAAAGACTGGAACAGTATGTGGAACACGCTTCAACTATTTGATTCATACATCATGAATGACATTTATTTTGTTATTCCTTCATCACGTCTTGTTTCCTCTCGTTTCCCCTGCAGGACGCACCGGCGACCATAGGCGCTCGCGGCCACCGTCCACTAGCCGCGTCCAGGGACACCTACACCCCAAAACGTGTTTCCCCGCCCCCTATCAGCGGCGGCGCCAGGTGCGTTCAAACACAGACACCTGGGTCAGAAAAGAAGACACAGAAAGACCTTTGGGGCAATTACAACATATTTTAATGCAGCATATATTCATCTTTTATATTTAAGGTATATAAAGTAGCATAATACAAGTTTTAAACAAGTAGATCTAACCACGTAAAAGAAAGTAACAATAAATATTACTCTTGTACTTAATTTTAAGTTTTTCTTTTTTTTTCTATACTTCAAAGGCACATTTTTTTACTTTTAGCTTTCGCTAATTTATTAAAGAGACACTAAAGGCAAAGACATAATTTTGAGATTTTTGTGCTGTTTGGCTTCCATAGCATGTCTTCTTTCAGACTAGTGGAAAACACACATTTACACAATTAGGAGTTTATTCTAAATACCAAAAACCTAAAATTTTCAAAAGCAGCTTTTGATTCAACTCTGTCATGTTGACATGGAAATGTCTGAGTAATATCTTCGGCGATGAGCATGCTGTGCTATCTGAGTACGTTCTAAATGTCCAGTAGGGCTGGGTGATAGGGAGAAAATCAGATATCACGATATTCTTGACCAAATACCTCAATTTCGTTATTGCGGCCATATTCTAGGGTTGACAATTGGTGCTTTAACAAAATATCTTCACACTTAGATTTTAGATAATCATCAGTAATGTTGATATAATGTCTAAGTGGGGAAAAGGCGAATAATAGAACAGCTAGAACAGTCTGGTAAGTTCTTAAAAGTACATCACTTTACTGTAATGCTCTTACGATATCCAAAATCTAAGACGATATCTAGTCTCATATCACGATTTCGATATAATATCGATATATTGCCCAGCCCTAATGTCCATTTGACCAATCAGATTCCTTGTCTGGATCTACTTGTTGTAGGACAGTCATTGAGACATTTCACTAACAAACACAAAAGTCAACCACATGGTGACAATCTGGGGAATATGAATGCCCGTACAACGTTTTATGCCAATCCATCCAGACGTTCATGGGTAAAATGAGACATCTCAGCATCTCCCGTGACATTTTGGTGACGAGCCTCTTGCATTTTGTTGCAGGTATCGCGGCCGCCCTACACCAGCTCCAGCCAGAGGACAGCAGCAGCAGGAGAAGGAGAGACCGCGGGAGGAAGGAGGATGCACACACGCCGCAGAGGAGATGGTAGGAAGACACCAGCAGCACACTGTTACCAAAGAAACACTAATTGGATTCTTTTAAAAGATTTAAAGATGTCGATCAGTGTTTGCCAAAGCCCAAGATGAAGTCATCAAATGGCTTGTTTTGTCCACAACTCAAAGATATTCAGTTTACTGTCACAGAGGAGAGAAGAAACTAGAAAATATCCACATTAAAGAAGGTGGAATCAGATAATTTTTAGATTAAATTAATAGCTGTTATCAATTAATGGATTCATCTTTGCAGCTCTAAAAAGATTATCAATCTGGAAAAGTCTTTAAATAAAGCTTGAATAAAATTGAATAAAATTAATATTTTGGTATTCAAAATACAAACATTCTACCTAATACGACATTGGAAAGCAATCATTAATTTGGTCAGGGTTATTGTTGCATAATATTGTTGCAAACGTAACTCTTTCTTCTTGAGTGAGATTAAAAATGCAGCAGGTAAGACTTATAAAACTAACTTTCTGTAATATTTGCTGAAACTGACCCTATGTTGGAGTAGAACTACATGAAGCAGGTAATTAAAACAATCCACCGCTCCCTGTTCAGATGCACCAATCATGGCCAGGGGGGACTCTAACTGGGTGTCAAATTACTGCTCATGCACACACATTCATTCTCCCTTGTGGGGGGAGGGGCTTAGGAGACCATTTTGGGCTTTAGCAGAAAGGGGGGGAGGGACTGAGAAGTTATCGATGTTCAAATCCTTTGACTAAGTCCTGGATCTTCACAATCCTACCTACGGCACCTTTAAGAAAAAGATTGGCTTTCATTTGATGAAATAACCAAACTTCCCAAATCTCAAATCTCCAATGTTAGAGCTTCCTTCATCCACGGCGCTTTTAAAACACCCATTAATGACATTATATTAACAAAAAACATTGAGCCACTAATGTCTGATTGTGTGAGAGTACCTGCCTGAAGCACGGTTGACGTCGGAAATTGATTTTCATACATAAATTTGTTCATAAATAAAATGAAATCAGTGTCTACCTAGAGGGGATCCCACCTTCTTTTGGTCGCTGAAGCACAGAAATCTAACCAGAGTATTCTCCCGTCCAACAGGGCATTTTGTGTCCCAATGGCTGTGAGCTGAAGACCACACTGCTGAAGCAAGAGAGGAATGTCAAGACGGTAAAAACTGAAAAAAAAAAAAAAATGTATTTTTCTGAGGACCACAAATCAGGCTGGAATACTTTAAACCAACACTGTGTGAAATTTGCTATAGATCTAAATGCATAGAATTTACAACTTCATATTTGTATCAAGAAAACATCAGGATTGACTTTCTTTTGCTTACATTTGTCACAGAGCATTAATGAACTCAAGCCTCAGGTGGAAGATTTGGCCCGATCCTCCAACACTGTCCACACCTACGTCAACAGCATTTCCAACTCTCTGAGGGAGCGGCAGAGACTTGGCACCGGTGAGAAAGACCTCTCATGAGTTTATTTTCATGAAGGACAAATGATCTGGTCGGATGTTACATCAAAAGTCAAAAACAAGAAGAAACAACAGTACATTCTCCGTAATGATGAGGGCAATTTTGACTATTCATTTTAATTGAAGCTTTTGATGCACACAACTCCTTTGTCCTGCTTATCCGTCTTTTCATCCTGTCAGACAACAGCAGGGTGGTCAGTCAGTACACTGATCAAGTGGAGGAACAACACGTCTACATTAAGGAGACGGTGGACACTGTCTTTCCCTCCAACATCAGGGTGCTACAGGTACATGAATACGAGCTGACAAGACAAAAAGAGGGAACAATGCATTTAAAAATGTTAATTTGGCAGTCATCCTTAATCACAACCACAGCAAAACCTTGCATCTTTCAAAAATGTTTATTTTTGAGTTGTAAGCAAAGCATCATCTTAAAGCTTTAGTGCGTCATTTTTATATATTAATGAACGGCAGTTACGTTCAATTCAATGTGCGGTCATCTAAGGCTTGTATCATGTGGACGCGGCGACAGTTTTGTTGTCATTACTTAGAATTCCTCATGGGGGCGACAGAAACTATGAAATATAGCTTTAAAAAAAAAAGACATGAACACAAAAAAGAAATGCATACAATATACAAACAAAACAAATGGACAGATCTAGTGTATCCAACCTTAAAAACTACAAGTACCCCTAATGTAATGTCTACTGTGCTGTGTGGCTGTAGGGGGTCCTCGACAAGATCAGGCTGAAGATCCAGAAGCTTGAGAAGGCCATCCAGGGTCAGAGGGAGGAGTGCAAGGAACCGTGCAGGACCAAATGTCCCATACCGGTGGTGTCTGGTAAGTCTGATGCACAAAGTGTTGAAGAAAAACCAAAAAACATGCCGATTACTTACTTATTATTGAACCCCTGGGGAGCATGAGTGTGCTCAGAAATGTGTGCTGGATTAGGAGATAACTTGTGTGACATTTTGATTTGATGGTGGTGCTAAAGAAAGAACATGGGGTCACCAAAAGATACATTTCTGTGGGTCATGAATATCTATGCCAAATTTCATGGAGGTATGTTGGGTAGTTATCTTGTTATGGACCAAAGTTTTGGACTGACCAAAAACCTGTCAAATTATCCAACTAGGACCAAGAGCTAATGTTACAGATCAATAAAGCACATGTTTACCACAAATGTTACTTAAACAACAATTAAATGTTCTGGTCCTTGACGGAATATAAGATAAGATAGACTTAATTAATCCCACACTGAGGAAATTCCCTTGTTAAAGCAGCTCAATGAAATATGCACACACATCAAAATAACACAAATACACATAAATAAACATAAAATACATAAAACTTACAAAAATTATTATACGAATTAGAAAAAATAGAATAAGAGTAATTAATAATAGTAATATGTACACTATAAACACCCTTATTCTAAACAGAAAGGTAAAAAATAAATATACACAGACAATATAACCCAAACTTAAACACATCTGGGCTATATCTATATTTAAATGAGTAATACTCGATCTCGGTTTATCCTTGATACAACGATATATCTACATGTACCAACATTGTTCATTGTTAAAGGTTCACTATGAGTTCCTGCATGGTTTCAGCGCAATTTAATTTTTGTTTCAAATCGTAGGCGTTTCTCCTTGATCCGGAAGCTGCCTGCCTCCTGAATACAGTGTGAAAAAGCTAGGTCTCGGGAGACAACACAGTCGTCGTAAACGTCAAACACACACTAGGGGCACAGGCTGTGCACCAAAATACAACAAACCACTCCAGCCAATAACCGACAAGATGGTTGGGGGAAGGGGTGGGGGTTAGTGACAGTTAGTTAGTTAGTCATGACAGTTACGGAAACATGGGGGGGAGGGGCGAGCTTGCTCTGTTTTGTTTGGAATTTACTTTGAATGTCAACAGAAGTGACCATGCAGGAACTCATAGTGCACCTTTAAACCGTTCTCCTGTGTGATTCAGGTAAGGAGTGTGAGGAGATCTTCCGTCGTGGAGGAAGAGACTCCCAGATGTACCTGATCCAGCCTGATGCCTTCTACCCTCCGTACAAGGTCTTCTGTGATCAGACCACCCAGAACGGAGGTGAGGACATAATTAATTAGGCCACCTAAACTTTCTTTTTTGATCAGTGTGTTAATACCTAGAATGATTAGACCTTCGGAAGGGGTTTTCTATTTTTCTGTTTTTTTTTTTAAGGGAACTTCTTTTGTTTTCCCAGGATGGCTTCTCGTCCAGAACAGGCTTGATGGCAGTGTCGATTTTGGACGACGCTGGGACGAATATCGACGTGGTTTCGGCAACATCGCCTTTGATGTTGGCAAGGGTCAATGTGAGACTCCCGGTAAGACTTTAATATGAGACAAGAGGCGCTGTTAAAGGGAGCTTACCTTTGATGTCTGGAAACCAGTGGTGAAAAGTAACAAAGTACATTTAGTTAAGTACTGTATGTATGTACAATTTTGAGGTACTTAACTTGAGTAATTTAATTGTAATACTCTTTCATACTGTACTTTTACTACTCTATACTTCTATATTATCAGTAAGATAATATAAATTTTTCTGAAATTGGCCATTTTGCTAAATTTGTTCATAACAGGGTATTTCTACATTGGGTATGCTGCTTTTACTTTTCTAAATCTCAGTACTTCTTCGACCACTCATGGAAACTATTGTGTTATCTAAGACATCCTGCTCATTCGTATTTACTTATATATTCATATCCAGCTTTATTCATATATTAATTGTTGACTAGCGTACCTCTCTTCTTCGTCATGCAACAGGTGAATACTGGCTGGGCAATGACCGCATTAGTCAGATGACAAAGATGGGCCCTACTGAGGTTCTCATTGAGATGGAGGACTGGACAGGTGCCAAGGTGAGTCCTCAACATTTCTTAAGTGATAAAAATCCCACATGCAAATGTTCCCCCTAAACAAATTCCTTCCTGAGACCATTTTGCAGAGCCACCATAGCTGTGTCTGGAGTATGTCCAAAAAAGTCATAGTATAGTATGTCGAAAAGAAGTCATAATATAGTATGTCGAAAAAAGAGGGAAAAAAGTCATAGTATGTCGAAAAAAGTGGAGAAAAGTCATAGTATAGTATGTCGAAAAAAGTGGAAAAAAGTCATAGTATACTATGTCGAAAAAAGTGGAGAAAAATCATAGTATAGTATGTCAAAACAATTTGAAAAAAGTCATAGTTTAGCATATCGAAAAAATCATAAAAAAGTCATAATATAGCATGTCGAAAAAATCATAAAAAGTCATAATGTAGCACGTCAAAAAAAGTCATTGCAGCATGTTGAAAAAATTCTTAATAGTATGTCGAAAAATTCGTAGTATAACATGTCTAAAAAAAACATAGTTTAGCATGTTGAAAAAATCATAAAAATGTCTTAGTATAGCATGACTAAAAGTCATATTGTAGCATGTCGACAAAAGTGATAGTAAAGCATGTTGATGAAAGTCATAGTATAGTATGTCCAAAGTTGGAAAACATGTCACCATAGCATTTAATAGATAACTCCTTAAAAAGTCATAGTATTGTATGCCATAAAGAAATGTCAATATAGTAAGTCATAAAGTCATTACAAAGTGAAGTTTTAAGTTCTTTATTGCACAGCAATTACAGAGATGCTTTGGCAAGCTCAAATATTGTGAAAAAAAATTAAGTAATTTAAATTTGTGGTAGACAGTGATTTCAATTAATGGTAAAGTGTCCTGTGATGAGCTCAGAGATTGTTTAATTTCTTTATTCACACATTTAAAATCAAAAAGATACAATACATAATTTGCAAAGGAATGTGAAGGTAAATTGCCTAAAAGACGTCCAGGAGCTTGGGAAGGGGCATTCTCCAGGAAGCATATAACAGAAAATAATCACGTCAATGCAATATACACAATTTGTCTGTATCTTTCAGTAATTTTACAAACACATAACAAAACTGTTTCAAGTACAAACAAACACTCTGCGACATGGCCTTTACCAGACCAAACTCAGAGTTCAGAAGTCTATTGGCCTGTGGCATGAAGCTATCCCTGAGCCTGGTGGTGTGGGACTGGATGCTGTGGTACTGTCTGGCAGCAGGCACAACAGTTTGTAACTGGAGTGGTTGGGGTATGATGATCCTGTTTGCCTGTGTCCTACACCACTGGGATTGGCGGTCCTGTATTGATGACAGCTCAGTCCTTGTGATGTGCTGAGCAGTTTTTACAGTCTTCCATTTGAGGGTGGTGATGCAGCCTGTCAGGATATTGTCAATGTTGCACCTGTAGAAGTAGCAGTTACGGTGCAGATCTGCCCAGCCTGGGGTCTGCTCATCAGGAAGCTCAGGATCCCAGAGGGCGATGTTTGGTCTCAAATCTCTGGGCTTGATGTCAAGCTTTTGAGGGCACAAAAGTTTATAATGCTGAGATATAGTTTAGGAACAACTAGTATATCATGAAAATGTAATTCAATGTCAATTGAAAAAAAGTGGGGAAAAAAAGTCATAGTGGAAAAAAGTCATAGTATACCATGTCAAAAAAATAAAAATAAAAAGGTCATAGGATAGCATGTTGAAAAACAGTTGTAGTATAGAATGTTAGAAAAATCATAAAAAGTCATAGTATAGCATGTAAAAAAAAAGTCATACTATAGTATGCCGAAAAAAATCATAAAAAAGTCATAGGATAGCATGTTGAAAAAAAGTCATGGTATAGCATGTTAGAAAAAATCATAAAAAAGTCATAGTATAGCATGTCGAAGGAAGTCATAGTATAGCATGTTAAAAAAAGTCATAAAAAGTGATAGTATAGCATGATAAAAAAAGTCAGAGTAGCATGTCGAAAAAGTCACAGTATAGCATGTCGGAAAAAAGTCATAGTATAGCATATTGAAAAAGTCATATTATAGCATGTTGAAAAAAATCTTAGTATAGTATGTCCAAAAAAATCATAGTATAGTATGTCGAAAAAAAGTCATAAAAAGTAAAAGGATAGCATGTCGAAAAAATCCTAAAAATGTCATAGGATAGCATGTCGAAGAAAGTCATAGTATAGCATGTCCAAAAAAGTCATAGTATAGCATGTTAGAAAAATGATAAAAAAGTCATAGTATAGCATGTCGAAAAAAAGTAATGGTATAGCATGTTAGAAAAATCATAAAAAGTCATAGGATAGCATGGCCAAGAAAGTCATAGTATAGCATGATAAAAAATTCATAGTATAGCATATTGAAAAAACATGAAAAGTCATATTATAGCATGTTGAAAAAAATCATAGTATAGTATGTCCAAAAAAAGTCATAGGATAGCATGTCGAAGAAAGTCATAGTATAGCATGTCAGAAAAAAAGTCATAAAAAAGTGATAGTATAGCATGATAAAAAAGTCATAGTATAGTATGCGAAAAAAAAGTCATAGTATAGCATATTGAAAAAACATGAAAAGTAATATTATAGCATGTTGAAAAAAATTATAGTATAGTATGTAGAAAAAAAGTTAAAAAGTCTGAGTATAGCATGCGAAAAAAAGTCATAGTATAGTATGTCGAAAAAAATCATGGTCATATTATAGCATGTTGAAAAAATCATAGTATAGTATGTTGAAAAAAAGTCATAGTATAGCATGTCGAAAAAAAGTCATAGTATAGCATGTCCAAAAAAATCATAAAAAAAGTCATATTGTATCATGTCGACAAAAGTGATAGTATAGCATGTTGATAAAAGTCATAGTATAGTATGTCCAAAGTTGGAAAAACATGTCTCCATAGTATTTAATAGATAACTCCTTAAAAAGTCATAGTATAGTATGCCATAAAAAATGTCAATATAGTAAGTCATAAAGTATAACAAAGTGAAGTTTTAAGTTCTTTATTGCAATATGCACAGCAATTACAGAGATGCTTTGGCAAGCTCAAATATAGGGATAAAAAATAAAGTAATTTAAACTTGTGGTAGACAGTGATTTCAATTAAAGGTAAAGTGTCCTGTGATGAGCTCAGAGTTTGTTTAATTTCTTTATTCACACATTTAAAATCAAAAAGATACAATACACAATTTGAAAGGGAATGTGAAGGAGGAGCTTGACCGTCCAGGAGCTTGGGAAGGGGCATTCTCCAGGAAGCATATAACAGAAAATAATCACCTCAATGCAATATACACAATTTGTCTGTATCTCTCAGTAATTTTACAAACACATAACAAAACTGTTTCAAGTACAAACACTGTGCGACATCATAAATCAAAAATCATAAAAAAGTCATAATATAGCATGTCGAAAAAATCATAAAAAGTCATAGTATAGCATGTTGAAAAATTCAGAATAGTATATGAAAAAATTCTGTAGTATAACATGTCTAAAAAAAATTGTTTAGGAACAACTAGTATATCATCAAACTCTAATTCAATATCAATGTATAGCATGTATAAAAAAATCATAAAAAAAGTCATAAGATAGCATGTTGAAAAAAGTTGTAGTATAGAATGTTGTAAAAATCATAAAAAGTCACAGTATAGCATGTCGAAGAAAGTCATAGCATAGCATGTCGAAAAAAGTCATAAAAAATGATAGTATAGCATGACAAAAAAGTAATAGTATTGTACGTTGAAAAGTGCATATTATAGCATGTCGAAAAAAATCATAATATAGTATGTCCAAAAAAGTCATAGTATAGTATGTCGAAAAAAGTCATAAAAAAGTCATAGGATAGCATGTCGAAAAAAAGTCATGGTATAGCATATCGAAAAAAAGTCATAAAAAAGTATAGCATGATAAAAAAGTCATAGTATAGCATATTGAAAAAAACATGAAAAGTCATATTATAGCATGTTGAAAAAAAGTCATAATATAGTATGTCGAAAAAAAGTCATATTATAGCATGTCGAAAAAATCATAAAAAAGTCATATTGTAGCATGTCGACAAAAGTGATAGAATAGCATGTTGATAAAAGTCATAGTATAGTATGTCCAAAGTTGGAAAACATGTCACCATAGTATTTAATAGATAACTCCTTAAAAAGTCAAAGTATACCATGTGGAAAAAAATCTAAAATAAAGTCAGGATAGCATGTCGAAGAAAGTCATAGTATAGCATGTCAAAAAGAAGTCATAGTATAGTATGTCGAAAATATCATAAAAAAGTCATAGGATAGCATGTTGAAAAAAATCATAAAAAGTCATAGTATAGTATGACAAAAAAGTCATAGTATTGGTAAGTCAAAAAGTCACAGTATAGCATATTGAAAAAAATCATGAAAAGTCATATTATAGCATGTTGAAAAAAGTCACAGTATAGTATTTCGAAAACAATTATGAAGTCATATTATAGAATGGCAAAAAATCATAGTAATATTATATACTATGATGTTTTACATGCTATATTATGACTACTGAATTTTGACATACTAGTCCAAAAAAATCATAGTAATACTATGATTTTTTGCATGCTATAATTATGACTTCCGAATTTTTGACATACTAGTCCAAAAAATCATAGTATAGTATGTCCAAAAAAGTCATAAAAAGTCATAGGATAGCATTTCGTAAAAAAGTCATAAAAAAGTGATAATATAGCATGATAAAAAAAAGTCATAGTATAGCATGTCGAAAAAAGTCATATTATAGCATGTCGAAAAAATCATAACAAAGTCATATTGTAGCATGTCGACAAAAGTGATAGTATAGTATGTCCAAGGTCGGAAAACATGTCACCATAGTATTTAATAGATAACTCCTTAAAAAGTCATAGTATAGTATGCCATAAAAAAAGTCATGACAAATTGAAGGTTTAAGTTATTTATTGCAATATGCACAGCAATTACAGAGATGCTTTGGCAAGTTCAAATATTGGGATAAAAATTAAGTAATTTAAATTTGTGGTAGACAGTGATTTCAATTAAAGGCAAAGTGTCCTGTGATGAGACTTCTTACCAGACCAAACTCAGAGTTCAGAAGTCTATTGGCCTGTGGGATGAAGCTATCCCTGAGCCTGATAGTGTGGGACTGGATGCTGTGGTACTGTCTGGCAGCAGGCACAACAGTTTGTAACTGGAGTGGTTGGGGTATGATGATCCTGTTTGCCTGTGTCCTACACCACTGGGATTGGCGGTCCTGTATTGATGACAGCTCAGTCCTTGTGATGTGCTGAGCAGTTTTTACAGTCTTCCATTTGAGGGTGGTGATGCAGCCTGTCAGGATATTGTCAATGTTGCACCTGTAGAAGTAGCAGTTACGGTGCAGATCTGCCCAGCCTGGGGTCTGCTCATCAGGAAGCTCAGGATCCCAGAGGGCGATGTTTGGTCTCAAATCTCTGGGCTTGATGTCAAGCTTTTGAGGGCACAAAAGTTTATAATGCTGAGATATAGTTTAGGAACAACTAGTATATCATGAAAATGTAATTCAATGTCAATTGAAAAAAAGTTGAAAAAGTCATAGTGGAAAAAAGTCATAGTATACCATGTCGAAAAAAATCTAAAAAAAGTCATAGGATAGCATGTTGAAAAAAGTTGTATTATAGAATGTTAGAAAAATCATAAAAAGTCACAGTATAGCATGTTGAAGAAAGTCATAGTATAGCATGTCGAAAAAAAGTCATAAATAAGTGATAGTATAGCATGACGAAAAAAGTCACAGTATAGTATTTCGAAAAAAATTATTAAGTCATATTATAGCATGTCCAAAAAAATCATAGTATAGTATGTCCAAAAAAATCATAGTATAGTATGTCCAAAAAAGTCATTAAAAAGTGATAATAAAGATGTCGAAAAAAAATCATAATATAGTATGTTGAAAAAGATCATAGTATAGTATGTCAAAAAAATCATAGTTTAGCATGTCGAAAGAAAGTGATAGTATAGCATGTTGAAAAAAATCATAAAAAAGTCATATTGTAGCATGTCGACAAAAGTGATAGTATAGCATGTTGATAAAAGTCATAGTATAGTATGTCCAAACTTGGAAAACATGTCACCATAGTATTTAATAGATAACTCCTTAAAAAGTCATAGTATAGTATGTCCAAAGTTGGAAAACATGTCACCATAGTATTTAATAGATAACTCCTTAAAAAGTCATAGTATAGTATGTCCAAAGTTGGAAAACATGTCTCCATAGTATTTAATAGATAACTCCTTAAAAGGTCATAGTATAGTATGCCATAAAAAAATGTCAATACAGTAAGTCATAAAGTCATGACAAAGTGAAGTTTTAATTTATTTATTGCAATATGCACAGCAATTACAGAGATGCTTTTCGCAAGCTCAAATATTGTGAAAAAATAAAGTAATTTAAATTTGTGGTAGACAGTGATTTCAATTAAAGGTAAAGTGTCCTGTGATGATCTCAGAGATTGTTTAATTTCTTTATTCACACATTTAAAATCAAAAAGATACAATACATAATTTGCAAGGGAATGTGAAGGTAAATTGCCTAAAAGCCGTCCAGGAGCTTGGGAAGGGGCATTCTCCAGGAAGAATATAACAGAAAATAATCACGTCAATGCAATATACACAATTTGTCTGTATCTCTCAGTAATTTTACAAACACATAACAAAACTGTTTCAAGTACAAACAAACACTGTGCGACATCATAAATCAAAAATCATAAAAAAGTCATAATATAGCATGTCAAAAAAATCATAAAAAGTCATAGTATAGCATGTCGAAAAAAGTCATAGTATAGCATGTTGAAAAAATTCAGAATAGTATGTCGAAAAATTCGTAGTATAACGTCTAAAAAAAATAGTTTAGGAACAACTAGTATATCATCAAACTCTAATTCAATATCAATGTATAGCATGTATAAAAAAATCATAAAAAAGTCATAATATAGTATGTCGAAAAAAAGGATTAAAAGTCATAGTATCGTTAGACATAAAAAGTGGAAATAAGTCATAGTATAGTAGGTGGAAAAAAGAGAAAAAAAGTCATAGTATAGTATGTCGAACAAAGTGCTAAAAAGTCATAGTATAATCTGTTGAAAAAATGTGAAAAAAATTCATAGTTTACTATGTCGAAAAAAAGTGGGAAAAAATCATAGTATAGCATATCGAAAAAATTATAAAAAGTCATAGTATAGTATGTCGAAAAAAATCATAAAAATGTCTTAGTATAGCATGACGAAAAAAGTCATAGTATAGAATGTCCAAAAACATCATAGTATAGTATGTCGAAACAAGTCATAGTATAGTATGTCCAAAAAACTCATAGTTTAGCATGTCGAAAAAATCATAAAAAGTCGTAGTATAGCATGTCCAAAAAATCATAAAAAAGTCATAGTATAACATGTCATAAAAAGTCATATTGTACCATGTCGACAAAAGTGATAGTAAAGTATGTTGAAAAAGTCATAGTATAGTCTGTTGAAAGTCAGAAAACATGTCACCATAGTATTTAATAGATAACTCCTTAAAAAGTCATGGTATTGGATGTCGAAAAAGTCACAGTATAGCATATTGAAAACATCATGAAAAGTCATATTATAGCATGTTGAAAAAAATCATAGTATAGTATGTCGAAAAAAATCATAAAAATGTCTTAGTATAGCATGACGAAAAAGTCATAGTACAGAATGTCCAAAAAAATCATAGTATAGTATGTCGAAAAATGTCATAGTATAGAATCTCGAAAAAAAGTCATAGTATAGTATGTCGAAAAAAATCATGAAGACATATTAGCATGTCGAAAAAACTCATAATATAGTATGTCGAAAAAACTCATAGTATAGCATGTCGAAAATAAGTCATATTATAGCATGTCAAAAAAATCATAAAAAAGTCATATTGTACCATGTCGACAAAAGTGATAGTATAGCATGTTGATGAAAGTCATAGTATAGTATGTCTAAAGTCGGAAAACATGTCACCATAGTATTTAAGTATTAGCTCAGAGATTGTTTAATTTCTTTATTCACACATTTAAAATCAAAAAGATACAATACATAATTTGCAAATCATAAAAGCTAATGTAGCACGTCAAAAAAAGTCATTGCAGCATGTTGAAAAAATTCTTAATAGTATGTCGAAAAATTCGTAGTATAACATGTCTAAAAAAAACATAGTTTAGCATGTTGAAAAAATCATAAAAATGTCTTAGTATAGCATGACTAAAAGTCATATTGTAGCATGTCGACAAAAGTGATAGTAAAGCATGTTGATGAAAGTCATAGTATAGTATGTCCAAAGTTGGAAAACATGTCACCATAGCATTTAATAGATAACTCCTTAAAAAGTCATAGTATTGTATGCCATAAAGAAATGTCAATATAGTAAGTCATAAAGTCATTACAAAGTGAAGTTTTAAGTTCTTTATTGCACAGCAATTACAGAGATGCTTTGGCAAGCTCAAATATTGTGAAAAAAAATTAAGTAATTTAAATTTGTGGTAGACAGTGATTTCAATTAATGGTAAAGTGTCCTGTGATGAGCTCAGAGATTGTTTAATTTCTTTATTCACACATTTAAAATCAAAAAGATACAATACATAATTTGCAAAGGAATGTGAAGGTAAATTGCCTAAAAGACGTCCAGGAGCTTGGGAAGGGGCATTCTCCAGGAAGCATATAACAGAAAATAATCACGTCAATGCAATATACACAATTTGTCTGTATCTTTCAGTAATTTTACAAACACATAACAAAACTGTTTCAAGTACAAACAAACACTCTGCGACATGGCCTTTACCAGACCAAACTCAGAGTTCAGAAGTCTATTGGCCTGTGGCATGAAGCTATCCCTGAGCCTGGTGGTGTGGGACTGGATGCTGTGGTACTGTCTGGCAGCAGGCACAACAGTTTGTAACTGGAGTGGTTGGGGTATGATGATCCTGTTTGCCTGTGTCCTACACCACTGGGATTGGCGGTCCTGTATTGATGACAGCTCAGTCCTTGTGATGTGCTGAGCAGTTTTTACAGTCTTCCATTTGAGGGTGGTGATGCAGCCTGTCAGGATATTGTCAATGTTGCACCTGTAGAAGTAGCAGTTATGGTGCAGATCTGCCCAGCCTGGGGTCTGCTCATCAGGAAGCTCAGGATCCCAGAGGGCGATGTTTGGTCTCACATCTCTGGGCTTGATGACAAGCTTTTGAGGGCACAAAAGTTTATAATGCTGAGATATAGTTTAGGAACAACTAATATATCATGAAAATGTAATTCAATATCAATGGAAAACAGAGAAAAAAAAGTCATAGTATAGTATGTCGAAAAAAGTCATAGTATAGTATGTCGAATTTTTTTTTTAAAAAGTCATAGTTTACTATGTCAAAAAAAGTGGAAAGGAATCATAGTATAGCATATCGAAAAAATCATAAAAAAGTCATAATATAGCATGTCGAAAAAATCATAAAAAGTCATAGTATAGCATGTTGAAAAAAGTCATAGTATAGTATGTCGAAATATTTGTAGTATAACATGTCTAAAAAAAATAGTTTTGGAACAAACAGTATATCATCAAAATGTAATTCAATATCAATGTATAGCATGTCGAAAAAAATCATAAAAAAGTCATAATATAGTATGTCGAAAACAGAGAAAAAAAGTCATAGTATAGTATGTAGAAAAAAAGTGAAAGAACAAAGTCATAGTATAGTATGTCGAAAACAGAGAAAAAAAGTCATAGTATAGTATGTCGAAAAAAGTGAAAGAACAAAGTCATAGTATAGTATGTTGTAAAAAAGTGGAAAAAAAGTTATAGTATGTCGAAAAAAATTATTAAAAGTCATAGTATAGTCTGTTGAAAAAATTGGAAAAAAGTCATAGTATAGCATTGTCAACAAAACTCACAGTATATGTCGAAAAAAATCATAGTATAGTATGTCGAAAAAATCATAAAAAGTAGGTCGAAAAAAATCAGAAAAAAGACATGTCGAAGAAGTTGGGGAAAAAAAATTGAAGGTATGTTGGAAACAGTCGGAGAAAAAAGTCATAAAAAGTAACAGTTTATATGTCACAAAAAAAGTCATAGGTATGTCAAACTTTTTTAAACAAAGTCATAAAAAGTCACGTATAGCATGTCGAAAAAAATCAGAAAAAGTCATGTCAAAAAGGTCGGGAAAAAAGTCATAGTATGTCGAAAAAAACCAAAGAAAATTTAAAGTATTGTATGTAGGAAAAAGTCATAAAATGTCATACTATAATAAGTCGGAAAATGCCATAAAAAGTCAAAGGTTTGAAAAAGTTAAAAAAAAATATCATAGTATGTTAAGAAAAAGTCATACCACATAAAAATACGAAATGAAACCTAAATGTTTACCTGTATCATTTAGGTCCACGCCAAGTACCGGCAGTTCACCATCCAATCAGAGACGTCTAACTACGTGCTGGCGGTCGAAGGTTACTCTGGGAACGCCGGCAACGGTTTCCTGGAGGGATCCTCAGAACTGTTTGGTGTAAACCGCACGATGACCATTCACAACGGCATGATGTTCAGCACCTACGACAGAGACAACGACAACTGGTAAGTTGTCCTGTTGTTGGTGGGATGTTCACAGGATTACAGTAACACCATGTAACAATACCCCAAACATCTTGCACTTCAGTTAACCAACAAGTCCTCGAAACAAACCCACAAATCATGTTGCACCATACTCCTGGTGGCGTGTGGAGCAAGAGCTAATGTTAACTTAACATTTTAATGGCTGACTAATGCTAGAAGACACACTATAATGGACTAGCCTAGCAACATTAAGGCTACAAACAAGCCGTAATGCAGCGTTCACCGTAAAAGCTGGTATTACACCATAGCTCTCTCCAGTCAACAAGGGTATCTGATGTTGGGAGTATGGAAATGTCTAGTAAAGGCCTTCCATTAAATATCCATCAACTGATGATTATTGGGGTGAAACAGGCGGTGCAAGAAGATTGGCGACGTAAGGACTACTTGCAAGGAACCACTGTAGCTGGGAAGCTAACGTATAACATGCTTGCCAGCTGGGAACATGCTAACACGAGTCAGTCAACAATAGCTCATTGCTAACAGGACAATAATTGAACACAGTTTCATATCTGTACCATCAACTAGCCAGCTGGGAACATGCTAACACATGTCAGTCAACAACAGCTCATTGCTAACAGGACAATAATTAACACATTCTCATATTTGTATCAACTCCTGTCTCGTAAAACAAATATCCCTATTTTCTCCAGTAGATGAGGGTAAGATTAAATCATCCATTTTTGGAGTTCCCTGCCCTCCTTTCCCTTGAAGTTCAGCACTGTCAAGCAGTGGTGTAGTCTAATATATTGTAGTTGGTATACTGTACTGTATATACAGTATATATATATATATATTGGCCAGAATCTGCCTTTGGGGGAGGGGCGATATGGCCATATCATAGTGGGGGGGTCTGGGTGTCCTCCCACAAGGAAATTTGAGCAACAACGACTTCATTTCCTGTATTCGGATACACTTTTATGCACCAATTTACGGTGGAAATACCTTTATTTAGCCTATGTGAAGAAGAAAATAACAGATGACAATTCAAAATATATAAAAAGATATGATGGAAAGTATGTTGTTGCGTGTCATTGAGCATTTATAAGAGGGTATATGGAAATCCTGGAGCTTTCCTAGTGGGTATACTGCGTATACCTGCGTATCACGTAGACTACACCACTGCTGTCAAGACAGTTTTCCATTGGTCAACAACAGAAAATCATGTTAAAGTTCATCAACTTGACGAGTGCAAGTTATTTCCATTATTCTCAACACCTTTCTCTCTCCCTGAACCAGGATCCCCGGCGATCCCTCCAAACAGTGCGCCAGGGAGGACGGAGGCGGATGGTGGTACAACCGCTGCCACACAGCCAATCCCAACGGTCGATACTACATAGGCGGAGCATACACGCGCAAGATGGCCAAGCACGGCACAGACGACGGCGTGGTGTGGATGAACTGGAAGGGCAGCTGGTATTCACTGAAGGCCATCAGCATGAAGATCAGGCCGTTCTTCGCGCCCAGCTAAAGATCCCGGAGAGCATCAACACACACATTACACAGGAAACCGCCAAAATAAAAGACACCAACGTAATGTGTACCAACAAGGTTTGGGGACAAACGGAGGTTTCAAACTCTTTGTAACATCCACCTAATATTTAAGTGTGTCCTTTATTTTAGCTGTAACCTTTATGTTGACGGACACGCACATTCACACACAACTAACACTTTGGACGTGTGCTGTTGAAGTGAAAAAGAACGTAAGAAGATAATATCTGCACATGCAGCATTGACCTAAAGAATAAAGTGAAATAAGAAATGGTTTGATGTCAAATAAACTTGTCATGCAGATAAAAGAGAAACATTGTACTGGTTGTGCGTGAATGTGTTGTAAAATGTCCTCTCTTGTAATGTGTGATGTCTTCAGTGTTGCACTTCTAGGACGAATTGATGTCCTACATTACTCAATAAACACATTGAGGAACCTACTTTCTGTCTGATTATTTCACTATACTTCAGGGATTATAAAAAATGAAAATATTCTCACCACAGTCATGCATACATACCTGCTGAAATCCCATGGACAGGAAACTCAATCTTTCCTGGGCTAGGAATGTCAAAATAAAACCATATTATGTGCCATTGAATATCATGGAAATATGTAAAGATGCATATTTTGGTTGCAAGACAAAGTAAGAACTCACCACAGTTGTGCTGATCAACACAAGTGAAATTATCAATTTAAAAGTTTTCGTCAGCTTAACACATTTTAAATAAAAAAAATAACATTTTCACCAAATTGACAACAATTGTGCAACATTTCAGAAAAAAACACTAAATACAGAAACAAGATGCAAGTTGCGGGGCACGCTCGTTACCATGGTTTTTGAATTACGTAGCTATTAAAAGTCCCAGTCGTGTGCATACATTTTTAGTGTCCCTGGACGTTGTGTTGTCAAATTGGTGAAGATTTTATTTTCATTAACAAACCTGGTTAAACTATTTGATAAGAAACACAAAGCAAAATAGCATTAGAGCGAGCAGAGGTAACACAATTGTGCAAAACTGTATTTTTGAAAGTGTGAATTTACAAATATCAAAATGGCTGGAATAAAAAACATGCAGCGAGTTTAATACATACAGAAATGACTGGAAAGTGTGCTGTAAGTAATAGTTTTTGTGCTTTATTTTTGAGGACAGTGAAATAAATAACACAACAAAGGAAGAAAGGGGAGTGTGTTCTCCATACATTAATAGTTAACCCTCCTGTTGTCATCAGGTCATATTTGACCCGTTTTCAAAAGGTTTCTATATCAGAAATTTGGGTTGCTTTCAAACAAATTGATCAACCAAAAAATAACGCGGATGGTTCCATACAACGCTCTTCACAAGTAAAATAAATGACCAGGTCACTACATGTCATTGAATTTGGGTGTTTTGTTCAATATAATAGCGTTTGAAGAAAACTTGATAAAAGAACGTTAAAAAATACTCACAAAAGTGTCAGAGAAATGCACAGAAAAAATGTTTGCATTTGAAATTCGGACCCAGAAAAACTAAAAGTTGCATGGTTGATGGGAAGACAACACAAGGGTTAAACGTGTCTAGTCATTGAACAGAGGTGATAAGAGCTTTCGCCAACATGCGGAACCAGAAAAAAAACATGGTTAATGTGTAACAGTGTGACAATAGTATATTCACAGTCTTTAAAGTCATCCAAAAGGGGGAAAAAAGACAGTTTGAGGTGTTTCAGATGTACATTTTTTTGTCTCAAGTTAATGTTTGGTTGACAAATACGAGCGGTAAAAAGTGAGAGGGAATACAACATTTTCCCTAAAAACATTACAGTACAGTTATGACAGAAGATAGAAAGTGAGAGATTCACGTTTGCCCTTAAAAACTGTTTGAATTCATACATTGTTACATGTTTTATTTCCCGTTAAAGCTTTAGTGTGTAACTTTTTGATATAAATGAACGTCTGTTACATTCAAGCCGTTGCCAAATGAGCTGCTACATCAGCTCCACACAACTCTGGATTTCTCAGTATGACTATGTTCAGAAGATTGTGGCGGCCGGTGACTTTCGAGCGCAGAAACTCAAGTGAAGATAATGACCTCTTCTGAAGAGTCCGTCATGTCTTTTTAATCCTCCGTGTCCTCCTTGGCTACTAGCAACTGCGTGGAGGAGGGGTGCGCGATCACAGAAGGCCTGTACCATGTGAATGCAACAGTGGTGTTTTCATTGCTAAGAATTCCTCATGGGGGCGACATAAACTACGCACTACAGCTTTAAGTTTGGCTAATATTTCATAAATGCTAGTTTTCCCACGATAGGGAACTGAACGTTGTACCTCGCAGAACACGGGAGTTGCTGGTCTATTGGTCAGTTAGTTTGTGTTATTTTGTGACTTGAGTTTACCAAAAAATAAAAAAAACAAGCCCACTCTTTTATTTTTTTATCATGTTGCAGTAGCCAGTTTAAGCCTACAGTTTTGCACTTTAAAGCTTTACTGTACGTACACACCGCCGCCGACTTGAGCTTCTAAAGATACCGGAAGTCATTCATTTTCAATGGAAGCTGGCTTCTCTCAGCTGCAAGGACCGTCAGATCTGTTGGCGTCGCGTTTTGGGCGTTTTGACCGTCAATCCGAAAGTTGAACTTTGGTCAACTTTATGGTAATGAGCTATGATGCGGTTCAGCGGCAAACGCCAGCAACCAATCGGAATATATACGTCCTTTACGCTGGCTGATCCCAGAGAAACATACGATGTAAACTTTTGTTCCTACCAAAACATTAGTTCCGTGAAAATGGAGGAAAAGCACATAATCGCCATTGCTGAGTTCCCCTATCAGTTATGATATGACGTTGTTTGCGTATAGGGACCAGTAAACGTTACCTGCCGTCACATGGTCTCTAAACAGTCCGCTCACGGTGAAGTCCTGCACGGATCAACAGCTGGCGGCTGCTCGCTCTGCCTGCATTCTGCTGCGGTTCAGCGGCTAATGAGCGAGCTAACTGCTAACAGACACCGCTGCGACCAACAAACAATACAAATTCTGTCCTTATATATGTAATTTATAAAAGGTTTCTAGTGTCAGTGTATTGGCCGTGCAGCGGCTGCTTGTGCTTTGTCTTCAATCATGTGTTGAACACACAGAATGCTGCCACGTCAGAGCGGCCAAAGCGTCAAACAGCTTCCCCGTACTTTTTGACAAGCGTCCTTGACAGGGCGGCCAGAGCTTCTTTGCAGCTCAAGTCGGTGGCGGTGTGTACGTACAGTTAGTGCGTAACTTTTTGATATTAATAAACGTCCGTTACATTCAAGCCAAATTAGTTGCTACAAAGCTAATTAAGACTATCGGCTCCACACAACTCTCTCTGGATTTTCTCAGTATGACTATGTTCAGAAGATTGTGGCGTCCGGCGACTTTCCCACGCAGAAACTCGAGCGAAGATAATGACCTCTTCTGAAGAGTCTGTCATGTTTTTTTAATCCTCCGTGTCCTCCTTGGCTACTAGCAACTGTGTGCAAGATCGCGAAAAGCTTGTATCATGTGGACGCGCCGACAGTTTTGTTATTATTACTAAGAATTCCTCATGGGGGCGCCAGAAGCTACGCACTACAGCTTTAATAGCGTCACCTTCCTAAAATAATGGCTTAAGTCATTTTTTGCCTAAATCATCTCCTCATGGTGCTGGCCACATCTGGTACAATTGCCTACATCCTCATTTCAACAGGTGTGATTCTACTCCTTTAGTATAATGGCCTACGTCAAGCATGTGACTTAGGCTTAGGTTTGTGTTTTCTGAAAAACCTGAAAAAATGACTTAGGCCATTATTTTAGGAAGGTGATGATATGTAAACCTTTTTGATACACAGACAGTCAAAATAAAATGAATGCTCAGTTAGATTTTTGGAAGAACATAGTTTAGATACAATCGATTAAAGAACACTGGACAAAGTGACTTTTAACATTTACCGAGAGTAAGTGTGCACAGAGAAAGCATGGTGTTATACAAAATCAAAAATCAAAACAGTGATTGTGTTTATTTGAATAGACCCCTTTCAATCCCAAGTTACAAAGTGCCGTTGAAAAGGAAAAAAAACACCCATCCTTTACTTCCATTGTGAAGTGTCAAACCTGCCTCAGTCCAGCTCTGCGGGATCCAGAGCCTCCAGAACGACCCGGTTCGCTCCGAGGTCCTCAAACTGGGTCAACAGTTCTCTCCAGACCGTTGGGATGCTCTTACACTCTGCGGACCGTGCCGGGCTCACATCTACAGGCTGAAGCTTGATACGTGGGATGTGTTCCGGAGGCGGTGCGGCCTTCCTTCTCTGGTTGAGAGCCCGTTCCATCTCGTCCATGTCCATTTGAAGTGTTTGATAGCCAAGGTCATCGACGCTGAATGGTAACACCGCCTGGCAGGACCCATGGCAGGCTCGCAGCTTCATATCAACATCCACCTGGTGTCGTAAATCAACGCTCATTATATTATTCCCCTTTAAAGTGTATGTGGTTACTTTTATACTATTATAACAAGGGATATACAGCCGAGTCCCTCACTCTAAATCTGAACATTTCATCAATCAATGCACACTAATGTAAAAATGTCAGAAGGGCATTTGTACCAAGCCACGAAAAAGTTTCAATATTTCGTAAAGTTTCAATGGGATTTGAAAGTTGAATAATTCCCAGAACGTACGACAGATGTGGAACATTTTAAAGTTTGAATGTATGAGGCTTCATTTAAATTGTTACGTTTTGTTTTTTTAAGCAGAGTTTTGAGCCAAAAGCGATCTCCGTGAAAAGGTGTTTTTAGCTCCAGTCGAAGAACTAATCTCTGTCTAAACTTACACGCCCAAACCAAAATATCTCATCTACATTCTGGTATACTGGGCATAAACAGGATGCATTGTGTATACTCTGCCCGCTGCTGGCAGTTGCCATGGTACGTTAGTAGCTTAGTCTCAGAGAATGAGACGTCGTGACTGATAAGATCCAATCAGGCGGCGAAACCTTGGCGTCGGTGTTGCCAAAGGCCGTTGAGACTGCAACACAACCCCGCAGATTCCAAACCAAAACGGGTCACAAGTGTTTCCAAATGTCTCCGGTTTAGGGGCTCGGAAACGCAAGAGCAGGGGGAATGAGAGGGGGAGACACCAGAGCAGGGAGGAATGAGAGGGGGAAATGCCAGAGCAGGGGGAATGAGGGGGGGAAACGCAAGAGCAGGGGGAATGAGAGGGGGAAACGTAGCAGAAGATATTCCTTTTTAAACCAAAACGTAGCGATGTAAATGTAGCCTGAATGAGTAAATAGTAGTTGAAAATGACTGAATTTGTCAAATTTGAACATTCTGTCCATTCATTTGAATGGGCAAAATGTCCCAAAAAATGTGTGATGTAATGATGTGATATCACACAAAGGGGTTTGATCTAGTTGAATGTTCGTAAAGCTCACCTCTGTTCGATACAAGTCCTCCATTTGTTTCCGGACGATGCCGTGTAGCTCCACGAGTTTCCGGGACATCCGTGACGACCGTTTCCGTAGTGACGTGAGGTTCCCGGCCAATCCTTGGGCGCGTTCCACGAACGTCCGCTCCGACACTGGAGACGAATGCCGTTGTTAATCAGCCAGCGTTACTTCAACCAAACCCGTCTTTATTTTGGTCCCGGACACCAAAAAACAGACCCGTCTTACCGAGCGCGTTGGCGATGACTCGCCGGTTGTAGCCGTAGACGCGCGTCATCGTCGCCATGGACTTCTCCGCCGCGTCTTCGTACATCTTCGCCGTTGTACACACCTTCCTCAGTTTCCTCTCCGCCTTGCTCTCCATCTGCGAGATCAATCCCTGCAGTCTGCAGCCAGACGGGCATTTAGAAACCTTCGGAGGGGAGCACAAGTTTAATAATGTATCGGATACCCTTTTCCACCAAAGTTAGAGTGTATACGCAGGGGTTTTAAACGTGGGAAAACCGGCTAAATAAAATTGAAGATGACTAATCTCCCATTGCCAGTAGACGAGTACACCTTTCTGTTTCATATCTGGTGTGTCACCTCGGGAAAACAGGGTTAGTTAAACCGTAGAAAGCAGCATGGAGGCCAGTGAAAATGTTACGGTGGTTACTTCTTTTTCATATCTTAAAGGACAATTCCGGCGCAAAATGAACCTAGGGGTCAATAACACATGGGTATTAAAAAGACAGTTTATAAAGACAGTAGCGTTCACGTATACAGGCAGGCGCCATCTTGTTGAGCTATGTTACTGGTTACAAGGTGTTCGCCGTTCCACTGCTCATGACTCCCGAGTCATGTTTTCCCGAGATGGTGCCCGCCTGTATACGTGAACGGTACTGTCTTTATAAACTATCTATTTAATAAACTGTCTGTACACTTACAAGTTCTCAATGCTTCGGTTTACATGTAGGGACCCTCATTATGCTACCGTGGACGTGTGGTGCTATTTTGAGCCTTGTCAATGGTGTAGAAATAGCTTTATAATATAAATATATACATATTTTTATTAATATTTCTTTTTACTTTCGCGTGGCCCTGATGACTAGCATTATAAGCTAATTAGCAGTTTGTCCTAAAACTGGTCACATTCGATTAGTATGAAAACATATCCCAGAGAACGGTCGACTCTGTACCCATGTGTTATTAACCCCTAGGTTCATTTTGCGCCGGAATTGTCCTTCAAGAGCTGCAAATATTAATCAATTATTTGCCAATTATTGAAATAATCTGCAGCTACTTTGATAATCGGTTTGAGTCTTTCTTTTTATGAAAAAAAAAACAGTAAAACTTCTCTGATTGCAGCTTGTTAAATGTGAATATTTAGTGTTCAGTCTAGATTCTTCTCTCCTCTGGAACAATAAACTGAATATCTTTGATTTGTGGACAAAACAAGACATTTAAGGACGTCGTCTTGGGCTTTTTTGGGAAAACACTGATCCACATTTTTCAAAATTTGTTGACATTTTAGAGACCAAACAACTCATCCATTCATCCCGAAAATAATCCACACATTAATCGACATTGAAAATAATCGTTAGTTGCAGATAGGTTTGGGTATTGTTTGGATTTTTACGATTCCGATGCCGAACCGGTCCTTTTAAAAAGATTCCGATTCCTAAACCGATGAAAAATGACATCAAAGAAAGGCTCTTTTATAGAGTTTATTTAAAATTTTAAACTATTTAAATTCCATCCATCCATCCATCCATCCATCCATCCATCTTCGTCCGCTTATCCGGTGTCGGGTCGCGGGGGGAGCAGCTCCAGCAGGGGACCCCAAACTTCCCTTTCCCGAGCAACATTAACCAGCTCCGACTGGGGGATCCCGAGGCGTTCCCAGGCCAGGTTGGAGATATAATCCCTGCACCTAGTCCTGGGTCTTCCCCGAGGCCTCCTTCCAGCTGGACGTGCCTGGAACACCTCTCTGGGGAGCGCCCAGGGGGCATCCTTACCAGAAGCCCGAACCACCTCAACTGGCTCCTTTCGCGCGCAAAGGAGCAGCGCGCTCTCCGAGCTCCCCGGATGACTGAGCTTCTCACCCTATCTCTAAGGGAGACGCCAGCCACCCTCCTGAGGAAACCCATTTCGGCCGCTTGTACCCTGGATCTCCGTTCTTTCGGTCATGACCCAGCCTTCATGACCATAGGTGAGGGTAGGAACGAAAACTGACCGGTAGATCGAGAGCTTTGCCTTCTGGCTCAGCTCTCTTTTCGTCATAACGGTGCGATAGATGGAATGTAATGCCGCACCCCGCTCGCCCGATTCTCCGACCAATCTCTCCCGCTCCATTGTCCCCTCACGAACAAAACCCAAAGGTACTTGAACTCCTTCACTTGGGGTAAGGACTCATTCCCTACCTGGAGAAGGCATTCCATCGGTTTCCTGCTGAGAACCATGGCCTCCGATTTAGAGGTGCTGATCCTCATCCCAACTGCTTCACACTCGGCTGCGAACCGATCCAGTGAGTGCTGAAGGTCGCAGGCCGATGATGCCATCAGGACCACATCATCTGCAAAAAGCAGCGATGAGATCCCCAGCCCACCGAACTGCAACCCCTCCCCAGCCCGACTACGCCTCGATATCCTGTCCATAAATATTACAAACAGGATTGGTGACAAAGTGCAGCCCTGGCGGAGGCCAACCCTCACCTGAAACGAGTCCGACTTACTGCCGAGAACCCGGACACAGCTCTCACTTTGGTCGTACAGAGATTGGATGGCCCTGAGTAGAGACCCCCTCACCCCATACTCCCGCAGCACCTCCCACAGTATCTCCCGGGGGACCCGGTCATACGCCTTCTCCAAATCCACAAAACACATGTAGACCGGTTGGGCATACTCCCAGGCCCCCTCCAGGATCCTTGCGAGAGTGAAGAGCTGGTCCGTTGTTCCACGACCAGGACGGAATCTGCATTGTTCCTCCTCAACCTGAGGTTCGACTATCGGCCGAAACCTCCTTTCCAGCACCTTGGAGTAGACTTTACCAGGGAGGCTGAGAAGTGTGATACCCCTGTAATTGGCACACACCCTCTGGTCCCCCTTTTTAAAAAGGGGAACCACCACCCCAGTCTGCCACTCCTTTGGCACTGTTCCAGACTTCCACGCAATGTTGAAGAGACGTGTCAACCAGGACAGCCCCTCCACACCCAGAGCCTTGAGCATTTCTGGACGGATCTCATCAATCCCCGGGGCTTTGCCACTGTGGAGTTGTTTGACTACATCAGTGACTTCCGCCTGGGAAATCGACGACAATCCCCCGTCATCCTCCAGCTCTGCCTCTAACGGAGAAGGGGCGTATTAGTCGGATTCAGGAGTTCCTCAAAATGCTCCTTCCACCGCCCTATTACCTCCTCAGTTGAGGTCAACAGTGTCCCATCCTTACTGTACACAGCTTGGATGGTTCCCCGCTTCCCCCTCCTGAGGTGGCGAACAGTTTTCCAGAAGCACTTTGGTGCCGACCGAAAGTCCTTCTCCATGTCTTCTCCAAACTTCTCCCACACCCGCTGCTTTGCCTCTTTCACGGCAGAGGCTGCAGCCCTTCGGGCACTTCGGTACCCTGCAACTGCCTCCGGAGTCCTCTGGGATAATATTTAAATTCACCAACATATTAACGTTTTAAAGTACTTCAATGTATAATAAGAAAGTGAAAGTGTGATCATTTTATGTCCGTTTCGGAGTGACAGAGGGAAAATATTTCAGTTGACGCATTAAGTGGAACCGAAATGAGGAACCGAAAATTGCGTTCTAATCCGGTCCGAGTGCTGCTTGCGTGAAGTTGGACAAAATTTGTGGCTGAGATGACAAAGACTCTCAGAGGCAACAAGAGCCGTAGCATTGTGCCAAAAAAAGGGGCGAGAATGATCGTGTGCACCCAGGTGTTATGTTTCCATCACTGCCAATAAACTTAATTTGTCCCGAAATGAATGCCAATTGAAACCTTTCTCCCATTTTTGTCCAACAGGAAAGGGGCTTGAGAGTTTGCACATGGGTTGGAGACCAATATCTGGATTTGTACTAAATGTCTGGCATGTGCTAGAAGTCGGATCTCAGTTATAGAAAAGCACTATAGCAATAACATAAGAAACAGGAAGACTGAAAATAAATTTTCTTTTCTTTTGTCTTTTGGACTTTTTAGTAGGGATGCCCAATATATCATTTTTAATCCTCATGGCGCATATCAACTGGCGAAGTAAACACATCACGAAAGGCTGGTGGTGTTGGTGTTATTTGAAAGAACAGTACAAAAACTGCCTTTTATTTTCAATTTAATCAATTTGTTCAACAAAAAAATGTTGGAAATGATTTTTCAACAAGCAATTTGTTGTTATTTTAGCAGAATACTAAAAGCAGCAGAAAGGCAGAACAAAGTACAGTTTAAGATCTGTTTATCGCAAGTAATATCGTTATCGCGATATTCAATATCACTGCATATATGTACTGTATATCATTGCATTATGGCATATCTCATATCACTTTTTAGACACTTATCTTGAACTAAAATATCCAGATTGCAGAAGCAAAGTGACATTTGCTTCTCACAGTCAGAGGGAATTGATTTATGAATCCATCTTTATCTAAGAACGTGTTTAGGAGCATGGGTAGAAAACACTAGCCTCGTGAGACCGTCCTGATCTGGCGAGCTCCAGTTTTCTACTCGCAGATCAGTCTGGCATCTTGAGACAGAGAAAATTTGGAGCCGTTCGCCCAAACGACCGACCAATCAGCGTTGGTTTTGAGGCGGGTTTAGGTGTGACGCAACGAGAAGCAACCGTTCAGTCTAAACAACGTGGCGGCTTCCACGGATGAGATGAGCGTAGCTATCACGGAAGTTTTATCTGAATTAGAAAGTATTCCTTCACTGGAGGCTTTTCTTGGAGGAAAAGATGTTTTTGCTCTTCTCCCGACTGGTTTCGTCAAGAGTTTGATCTGATTGGTTGATTTGGCCCGTCTATCACCAACATAGGTGGTGATAGACAGATGGTTTATCCAATCAGCTAACCAGTATTTTCGCCCCTTCCCAAATGTTCTCCAGATGGATATATCGAGCAAATGCCAAGCAATCCATCCATTTTTTGGTATTCTTTATTTGTTAGCAGAGCAACTTAACACCCTGTCGTAGCTTAAAAAAGCTCCCCTCACATTTCCTGAAATTACCTTACCTTTACGAGAAAACAGAGTTATGACTAAATGATTGTGTGTGATACTGGTTTCTCACCCAGTCATCGTCCGAACACAGAGCAGCGCGTCTGGTGTCTCCGACAGCCTTGATTCCTGAATGTTGGGGTCTGACTGGATGGCTGTCGGCCATCTTGATTCTGCCGCTTCAGCCTCGCGTACAAACTGCACACAAACAAAACAAAAATAACAGCACTGTGGTCAGTTCACCTTTAGTATCGTAATGCCAGACCTTCCTCCCCAGCTCGCGGAGGGAGGTCTGGCTATCAATCAACAGCATTTCGGGGATGGGAGAAAAACGTGCTCTGGTTTATTGGCATTTCTTTAAACCAATCACAATCGTCTTGGGGCTGGACCGAGCCCGCGGTGCCGCTGCAAAATAGTCTCTGGAAGGAACTTGTTTTGGTGGAACATGTGTACGTTCAAAAGTTGTTTTAGTCGTGCAACAGAAAACTCAGATTGGACAGATAGTCTAGCTAGCTGTCTGGATTTACCCTGCAGAGATCTGAGGAGCAGTTAACCAGAGTCCTCAGAAATCCACCGGAGTTTAGAATGCCAAGAGGAAAATGCCAAGAGGAAAGTAACGGACATCCGGCGGCACCAGAGCAATCCCGGAAGTGGAACATCGCCGATAAAGACTAGTTTGTCTTCAACTAAGCTCTAAACCAAACATGACGCTGCATAGATAAAGTGGCATGTTGTAAGAGAGTTTTGGAGAGGAGGACAAAGATATCATGGCAATGTTTTATAGCTTTAAAGGTCCCATGGCATGAAAATGTCACTTTATGAGGTTTTTAACATTAATATGCGTTCCCCCAGCCTGCCTATGGTCCCCCAGTGGCTAGAAATGGTGATAGGTGTAAACCGAGCCCTGGGTATCCTGCTCTTCCTTTGAGAAAATTAAAGCTCAGATGGGCCGTTCTGGAATCTTGCTTGTTATGAGGTCATAAGGAGCAAGGTTACCTCCCCTCTCTCTTTGCCCGCCCAGAGTATTTGGCCAACCCATGAGAGAGAGGCATCATGGCTTTCAAATGAGCAAAGTGGCAGTTGGTCAAGGCCACACCCCCACTCTCCACCTTGCCCCTCCCTCTCTCCTCCTCAATAGCTACAAGCACAGAAATGGCACATACTAAGGAAAGCTCATTGTGGGACTGGCTCTAGTGGCTGTAATTCTGCACCAAGGCTGAATTTCGGGAAAGAGACTTCAGATACAGTATTAGGGGACCACTAAGGTCTATATAAAAGAGACTTCAGATACAGTATTAGGGGACCACTAAGGCCTATATAAAAGCATCCAAAGAGCACCATGTCATGGGACCTTTAAAAAACACAAACACATTTTAAGTTCCGGGCTAAAGATAATGAGTTCTTCTCAATAAAATGGGATGAATCTTTCTTCTGCTGGTGATTTGTATATTTTATTTGTATGTCTCTTTTCCTCACAGGTACAGCCCCTGTAATTTTAATTTCTCCATGAGGAAAACAGACAAACTGCCTTCCTAGGATCAGACCTTTAGGCCCCCCTAATGAGAATGTGACAAAAACAACAAAAAACAAGGCTGGTTTACTGTGTAGCAATGAGTTTGTGGGGATTTGATGGAATTGCAATTGTAAAGTGGAGAAGTGATTAGGTAATTTATTAATAAATTGTTTATTTAGTTTTTTTTGTTGATGTGGTGAGCAACGAGTTTAAAACACACCTTCACACTGTGACATCCCCCCCCACACTTTACATCTGGCTTCACTTTTTAAAGCTGAGCAGAGTACACAGCTATCATCATGGTTAATAGTCTCCGCGGCTACCACATGGGGGCCCTGAATCCCAATAAAAAAAAAGTGCTTTTTAGGGTTCTTTGTTTGGGTGGGGAGCAACACGTTTCAACTTGTGATGCACCATTTGTTAAACAGTGCGCATTAGAACAAAATTATAAACTGAAATGCTACTAAAAGTAGTCTGCATTTAGCTCGGTGCGTGATGGGAGTTTAAACAGGATGCATGTAGGTACATAGAGGGGTCAATAAACTCCCTTTTGCCCCGAGGGCCACCCCCCCCCCCCGAGTGGGCTCCGAGTTCTCCGAAATGTGTCTCACATTTATTACGAAACTCAAACATTGAACCAGACAACAAACCAAACATGTGGCTGCAGTGCAATAAAGGTCATTTCTTGCTTCATCAACACAGATACACAGATACACACACACACACACGCATTACGCCAAATCTACTGACAAATATGTTCAAATGTGACATTTACTGGTAACGTAATGTAATGCTTGCAGCATTCATATGAGTCTATTATACCATGTTACAAATTTGGTGAATTCATACACGTTAAAGTTGTGTTACGTGTATTTGTTTCTTGTGCGATTAACAATTTTTTTAACATACCAAACATACAATTCGCGACATGTATTTGTTTAAAAGTGAAGTGACCTGGTGGCTGCTGATCATAAAATGTTGCTTTCCAAAATACGGTTTTATAAATGATACATGAGAGGCAAGAACAGTCACTGTGAAACACATTTAACTGCCTGAAATGACAAAAAAATTCCCATTGTAAGTAACGTCCTAATTTTTGCTAGAAAATAAATATTTGTGAACATTGGTTAAGGTGGACATTTATTAATAACAAGATGCAAACGTCCAGCGATAAAGGACCCAGAAGAAGTATGTGAAGGGTCAAACTTCTCAGCTTGGCAGATGTGTGGGGCTTTTTTTTTTCACGGTCATATTCGATGATTTTAAAAGCTAAATATGTCAAGTTTATTTATATGGCACCAGATGTCCCAAAGTGGCTCACAATGAAAAATAAATCTCACTTTCATATTAAAGTGCTCGTTTCTGTTCATCGGTGCCACAAAAAAAAAGCCATGTTATCTTTTTTCAACGTTTTAAAAACATTAAAACATGAACACCTTTGGGCGCCCGGATAGCTCAGTTGGTAGAGCGGGCGCCCATACTTAGAGGTTTAGTCCTTGACGTAGCAGGCCCGGGTTGGACTCCGACCTGCGGCCCTTTGCTGCATGCCATTCCCCCCTCTCTCTTCCCTTTAACGTCTTCAGCTGTCCTGTCAATAAAGGCCTAAAAATGCCCAAAAAAGAATCTTAAAAAACAAGAAAACCTTCAAAGGGGGTGTGGGGGTGGTGTTTATAGACGCTTTACATTAGATATGATCTAATAGATCATAGTAAGATCTAATAGTGAAGTGTGCAGACCTGTACATTAGATTTGTAGGAAAAGGTCTTAATTCGCAACTGACTTTTTGAACATTTTTGCCTTTTTTTATTTGTCTTGTAATAATATTTCTTTCATTGGTATTCTGGAGAGATTTTAAACATTTGAATGATTTGTTCTAATTATTATAAGTTGTATTTATTATGAGGGTCTTTTTCAGCTATGACACTGTGAATGTTATTTAATGCGTACGCTGCTTGGTTCCTTCGTGTCTTAATTAACATGTTTGTATGAGAAACTTATCTGAAGATTATTTTTTGGGCACTTTATGCCTTTATTTTTATAGCACAGCTGAAGACATGAAAGGGTAGAGAGAGAGAGAGAGAGAGAGAGAGAGGGATGACATGCAGCAAAGGAGTCGAACACGCGGCCGCTGCGTCAAGGAGTACACCTCTATACATGGGCGCGCGCGCTCTACCGGGTGAGCCAACCCAGGCGCCCTAAAATGAATGATGATTTAGACTTTTAAAAAACAAAATGGCAGAAACACACAGACGGGTGAAGTGAACATTGGATCTTTATTGATTGAGCAGAGTTCAGGCATCGCTGCGTACAGGTTAGTTAAACAAGTCGATGACATTTGACACAAAGTGCTGACACAAGGAGTCAACTCAAACACACACACTGTTTGAAATGATTTGGAAATGTCAGAATGACTCACAAACAGATCGGAACAGTCTGAAGGTCTGAAAGCAACTCTGATTTTTGGCCTCAAATATTTACCTGCAGCCTCAGTGTGTGCTTGCATCTCTAGGTCTTAGTTCATGTTGCTTTGGGCCTTGTCGTTTCTTTGGGTTTAAACACAGAAAAGTGTACGAATGTGTATATTTTGCAGGGGTGGGGGCGCGCAACGAGACGATACGGTATTATAACGATGTCACGATTAGGGTTGGGTACCGTTTGGATTTTTACAATTCCAATGCTGAACCGGTACTTTTAAAATGATTCCAATTCCTAAACAGATTCTTGAAAAACTGAAAAATAACAACAAAGACAGGCTTTTACGTCCATTTTGGTGAGCCCAGAGGGGAAAATATGGCCTTTTAAAAGTAGCTCTACATTTACGGTAGCTAGCTAACAGTAGACTACAGAGAAAGTGGGATATGTTCATGTTCTACTTATGTAATAAAAGCTCGGTACTTGGCGTCCGCGTATCGATACAGTATTGCCACTTGAAATATCGATATGCTATGGTGTTCTCGATTTCATCCCCCAACCTCAATGGTTCTGCATCTTTCGTCCAATTAAAAAGCAGCCGGTCGGATGAACATCCGAACAGTTTTCAGGCTGTAATTGGCCAGTTTATAAGTCTCCCATACGACTCCGTTTTCAATCTCGTACGGCGTGTTTTTCTCCGGGTCGTACGCGCCTTTATAATAAACCCCGTTCAAGTTAGCCGTCTGGCATTTGTTGTACCACCAGCCGCCGCCGTACCTCTCCGCGCAACTCCCCTCCCAGACGTCGTTGTCTCTGTCAAAGGTGCTGAATTTCATCCCGTTGTGAGACGGCGTGTTGGACGCGGGCATCGCCAGCGCGTCCCCGGCGTCCCCGGTGTACCCGGACACGTGCAGCGGGTACCCCTCCGTCTCCACGCCTACCCTGACTGTGTACTCGGCGCTGGCCACGCCCCCTTCCCAATCCTCCAGCTCCACCCTCAGCATGCTCTCCGCCTGACTGGTCAGCAGGTGGAGGTTCTGGTTGCCCAGCCAGAACTCCCCGTTGCCGTTCGCGTCGACCGAGCCGAACCCGTCGCGGTATTCGGCCCAGGTGCGGTTGAAGCCGAGCGCGCCGCTCTCTCTCTGCTGCGCTAACAACCACCCGCCCATTAGCCCCTCCTGCTGGCAGTAAACCTCCGCTACCTGTGCCGAGTCGGCGCCGCCGGGTTTGATCTTAAAGAGGCCGTTCGTTTCCCCTTTCAGGTGGTTCTGGTGGGCCTCGACACAATCTGCGGACAGAGAGGGGCACACCGCAGACCGCGAGTTAGCTTGGACCGCCTTTGGCTCAGCTAGCTTAAATCTACTGCAGTGAGAAAAACGGCCACTTTCCAGCAGGATGCTCCAAATGCAGATTGAGTTCCATCATTTTTGTCTCTACATACTAAGTGTTTTAGGTTTTTAGTGTCTGTTGGCGGATTTGGGACTTCAAATGTCAACATAGGTAAAAGTATTTGTCAAAGAACGTGGTTTAAAGCAACACTAAAGAACTTTTCCCGCTTCGGTCCCCCCTACAGGTTGGAAGTGGAATTGTCCCATTACATTACATTATGCAAGTTTGCCAGATCGGGTAGCGGATCTGTAGTTTGAATGAACTGGACAATGTAATGTAATGGAGAATTCCTCTTCCAACCTGTAGGGCTGTATATCTGTGTCTAAATGTTGGAAAAGCTAGATAGTTTTGATTTTGATTGATTTTACATTCATTCGGCTTAGGTGGTGCCAAAAATGGCTTGGGCGCTGCACCTTAGGCTTATAAGGGTAGGTAAAACCCTGCAAAAACAACCAAATAAAAGACTACTGGCTACTTTTCCATCTGCAGTCCCTAAACGCAACCTTATGACCTCTAAAATTATGGCTACGGCCCTTGTAACAAGCAGAAACAACTATCTCTGATCGCTTAAATGTACTTCAGTCATAAGGGCGCTAAAAGTCACTTTAACCGCAACAATGGCTAAAGCTGGTCCCAAAAAAACTCAACCCGTTTTCGTCAATCTGCATTTGAAATATCAGCAGGACTAAAAAAAAAATTCCTCTCTTATTTCTGAATTGTGTTGTTACGAAACAAAAACAGCCCTAAAAGTTCATCAGTCTTTTTCTGGGATTACACAATGGCCCCAAAATACTTCAACAACAGTTAATTACATCACACTGAATGTGAAAATCCTTAAACTCTAGCAAAAAAACAAAACAAAAAATAATTAGTGTGTTCACTTCGTATTTTTGGTACATAAGGCTAGCTAGCTGATGCTAAAGCATGCTCGGCTAGCTGGAATGTGCCGCTCTAGGCCATTCAGCTTTACTCCACGTCCGACGTCTTGGTACCTTTTCCTACATAATCGGCTCGGCGCTCGGTAACAACGCTCTTCACACTCCGGGCGTGGATATCAGGAACGTCATCCTCTGCGGCGCCCGTGTCAAACAAGCCAATGTCGAACCCCATATCTGCGCCAAACAGATTTCCAAACTCAGTTTTGGTATCAAGTAGAGCTGTAACATTTCCAAAATGTTACTTTACAATTAACTGTCTCAGAAATAATTGCGATTAACAATATAATTATTACACGTTCATGACACTGTCATGTCACTCTTATGTAGATACCCTTCAAGTAAAGTGTGACCAAAATATTTATGTATTACTTTTTCAAACCAATTCAAGCTGGCTTAATTTGGCTAAATCGCCGTCATGTGACCCAGATAAAGTAATAACACAAGTACACCGCCTATGAATTAAACCACACCTGTTTTATTATCATAAAACATTGGATTTGTGTATATATCATAAAATTGACAATTACCATCAACAGTCATAACCCCTTTATGACTAATGTTAGCAATTAATTGTGGTTTAACAAAGAAAATGGATATTGGACAATTATGTAATTGTAATAATTGTTACAGGCCTTCGACAAACATGTCGAGCCCGGTGTCCGCACCGAATGGATTCCCGAAGTCGGTTTTGGTATCCAAGAGGCTTCCCTTGGTGCCGCCGGTGTGGACGGTCTTGGTCACAGAAGAGGACGAAGAGGACGAGGAAGAGGAGGATGCGTGGCTGAGGCTGGGGAAGAGGGCGCCCATCACTCCCTTGGTGGTGTCCGACATGGCCGAGCACTCGGGGCCTCCCTCAAACACCTCCTCCACCCGGCCGGTTTTGGTGTTGACGATGGTCCTGCGGGTGCACGAGACGGTTTTGGTGGTAACGTGGCCCGTGCTGGGCTGGCCGAAGTCCGTGCCAATGAAATCAATGCCGTCGCCGCGTCCTCCGATTTCAGTGATGGATTTAGTGGACGTGCCGGAGGAGGAGGAGGAAGAAGATGATGAGGATGTAGACGGAGATAAGGAAGTACCTGGGACCTTGGAGATGGTTGCCGGGGATGAGGAGCTGGAGCCTTCCTGTTCAAGGACCAACTGGACCGTCCTCACCTGAGAGAGAACAACAACAAAGAACTTTAGCGGGAGCAGGCGTTAGGAATATTTACTAGTACTGTAGGGAACAGTCTAGGGCTGCTCCCTCTTAAGTCGATTAGTCGACTAATCGGTCATTTTGGTCTTAGTCAACTGAGATTTCTTTAGTCCATTAGTCATGTTTCATGCTTTTTTCATGCTGAATGACTTATTTCCAAGAAAAGTACGAGCACATCTCATCAAGAATTAAAGTGGTGCTTTTGCATGACTCTTGCGGAGAAACTCAATTTACAGATCTGTTGATGAAATCAACTAATCGATTAGTCGATACGATTGAATGAGTGTTAGTCGACTAAGAATTTCTTCAATCGAGCACAGCCCTAGAACAGTCATCTTAAAAGATAGGCTGTTCTTGGGCAAAAGCACACACACTTGAGGGTGAGGGGGCAGTCAGACTCGTTTGAACCAGTTTGAATTCCTCTTAAGTAAACAGACACCATCCTGCTTAAACGAGTGAACAATACCCGGGGGGGAAGGGAGAGCGGGAAAACTCTTTTCAGGGTGTTGTCCTCTACCATTGGACGGATCGATTGCCAAGAGGCTGGGACCAGCCTGTGCACCGACCAGGAAGCGCCAAAGTTTAAAACACGGCTGCCTCCCGCCTTAGTATTAACCAATCACAATAGCCTGCACATTTTTCATATATTGGACTGTGACTGTTGAAACTGCATTCTTCTTGTTGACTGTCTCTCGTTTGGAATTGGTCTCGACCAGTCCTGGTCTTGCACATTGCTCTTGGACAAATGTGGGCATCGCTTTACTGAAAGCTGAGTTTGTTTTGAACATTTTGATATGAAACACACAGGGATCAGTTACAGTGCCTTGCAAAAGTATTCGGCCCCCTTGAACGTTTCGACCTTTTGCCACATTTCAGGCCTCAAACATAAAGATATAAAACTGTAATTTTTTGTGAAGAATCAACAACAAGTGGGTCCCAATTATGAAGTGGAACGAAATTCATTGGCTATTTCAAACTTTTTTAACAAATAAAAAACTGAAAAAGTGGGCGTGCAAAATTATTCAGCCCCTTTACTTTCAGTGCAGCAAACTCTCTCCGAAGTTCAGTGAGGATCTCTGACTGAACGATCAATGTTGACCTCAATGACTAATGATGATAAATAGAATCCAGCTGTGTGTAATCAAGTCTCCGTATAAATGCACCTGCTCTGTGATAGTCTCAGAGGTCCGTGTAAAGCGCAGAGAGCATCATGAAGAACAAGGAACACACTAGGCAGGTCCGGAGATACTGTTGTGGAGAAGTTTAAAGCCGGATTGGATACAAAAAAATTTCCCAAGCTTTAAACATCCCAAGGAGCACTGTGCAAGCGATAATATTGAAATGGAAGGAGTATCAGACCACTACAAATCTACGAAGACCCGCCCGTCCCTCTAAACTTTCAGCTCACACAATGAGAAGACTGATCAGAGATGCAGCCAAGAGGCCCATGATCACTCTGGATGAACTGCAGAGATCTACAGCTGAGGTGGGAGACTCTGTCCATAGGACAACAATCAGTCATATACTGCACAAATCTGGCCTTTATGGAAGAGTGGCAAGAAGAAAGCCATTTCTTAAAGATATCCATAAAAGTAGTCCTTTAAGAAAGTTTGCCAAAAGCCACCTGGGAGACACACCAAACATGTGGAAGAAGGTGCTCTGGTCAGATGAAACCAAAATCAAACTTTTTGGCAACAATGCAAAACGTTATGTTTGGCGTAAAAGCAACACAGCTCATCACCCTGAACACACCATCCCCACTGTCAAACATGGTGGTGGCAGCATCATGGTTTGGGCCTGCTTTTCTTCAGCGGGACAGGGAAGATGGTTAAAATTGATGGGAAGATGGATGGAGCCAAATACAGGACCGTTCTGAAGAAAACCTGATGGAGTCTGCAAAAGACCTGAGACTGGGACGGAGATTTGTCTTCCAACAAGACAATGATCCAAAACATAAAGCAAAATCTACAATGGAATGGTTCACAAATAAACATATCCAGGTGTTAGAATGGCCAAGTCAAAGTCCAGACCTGAATCCAATCGAGAATCTGTGGAAAGAACTGAAAACTGCTGTTCACAAACGCTCTCCATCCAACCTCACTGAGTTCGAGCTGTTTTGCATGGAGGAATGGGCAAAAATGTCAGTCTCTCGATGTGCAAAACTGATAGAGACCTACCCCAAGCGACTTACAGCTGTAATCGCAGCAAAAGGTGGCGCTACAAAGTATTAACTTAAGGGGGCTGAATAATTTTGCACGCCCAATATTTCAGTTTTTTATTTGTTTAAAAGGTTTGAAATATCCAATAAATTTCGTTCCACTTCATGATTGTGTCCCACTTGTTGTTGATTCTTCACAAAAAATTACAGTTTTATATCTTTATGTTTGAGGCCTGAAATGTGGCAAAAGGTCGAAAAGTTCAAGGGGGCCGAATACTTTCGCAAGGCACTGTATATGCAAATACCCTTAAAGGGAGAATTTAAGAATATGTGTGTAAGAATCGAGAAAATGCCCTTAGACCTCAGAGTGTGATGTGAGAGCATGGTTCTAGAAAAGACGGTGCTTGTGTTCGAATTATCAGGTAAATGCACGCAGGATTATTTTCAACTAGGGATGCACCGAATCCAGGATTGGGCTTCGGACGAATATTGGGCTTTTTGACTGAGTTGGTTTTCTGCCGAACCTTAAAATTCTTTCCCAGCGAACCGAACCCTACGCTTGCACTACGCGCGCTACGCTGGTCGACATAATGACGCCGCCGTTGATTACGGGAAGGTGTTTTAAGTAGGTGGACTGTTCAATGCAGCAGGCCGGGAGAAAAGCGAAAATGGAACTCGTGAGCAGAAAAAGTGTTTGTTCGGCAGTACTTTCAGTCAAAAGAAGGCCATTCAAGTCCAGCTACATGTTCAATTTGCAATGCCGATTTTCTCTCGTGGTGGCGAGGACCCTAAACAATACACAACATCGACGCTGTTAAAACATTTGCGTATGAAACATCCGAAAGAATACGAGTTGTGCATGAAGGAATCTACAGACAGCAGCCAGAATGCAGCAACTTCAGGTGCGGCAAAGGGAGGACAGTCACAGCTAAAAAGCTGTGTTAACCAGACGACCATTAGTAGGATTATCAATCTAAAAGGCTAATATTTTGGATATTGATTGGATCTTGAGATAGGGTAAACATAGGCCTATGGTAATTGTCAAAATAGTTTTTCCCACTTGTCTTCCTGCAATAATGTTTTTTTATAGTTAAAATAAAAGAATTAATTAATGTGTTTACTGTGTTAATGGTCTGAGGATGAGAGTAGGATTCGGTAATTCATTTTCGGCACAATCTTAACCAGTGGATTCGGTATTCGGCCAAACCGAACTGGATTCGGTGCATCCCTATTTTCAACCTGAAAGCGTCCCTCACCTCGGGGAACATGTCTCTCTGCTCTCCTGTCGTGGTGCCGCTGAGATCCTTGGACTTGTAGATGCTGTCCACGATGACGCCCTGCAGCGGCCTGCTCTTCATCACGTACAGCGTCCCCACCGACTCGATGTTCTGAATCGACTGGGAGTCCAGCTGGCTGACCTGGGGAGACAAGACCGAAAAAACAGAGATATGACGTATAACGCACAACCTGATTTTGGGACCAGTCGTGTTGAAACTGGAAGAGGATTTCGGGTGCGATGAACGCAACGCATTTTAAACCCCATCAACCACAACATGTGAAAATAAGGTCGATAAAACATATTCTGACTTTTTAAAGGTTTGTTTTTGGCCGGTTTTTCCATAAAATTCTGTCCCAAAGAGAAATGTCTTAATTTGTTTTTACATTTCAGTTTCAAAACGGCATTATTACTTTATTATTGCTCAAAGGGTGAGTTAACTGTGACTGAGGAAGCTTGTAAACTAATTAACAATGACGAAGGACGAATAGAGAAGGGATGGGATTAAATAAGTACGGAGTCAAAATAATACATATATATATTATCAAGTGTTTGTTGTTTATCTCTATGCTTTCAATTTTTTGTAATATCATACATACATTCAAATTAAAATCAAAGTTAAGGTCCGTACCTGTTTCTCCAGCGCCACGTAGCTCTCCCGGTCCACCTGGTACTCGGCGTAGCCTTGGCAGGATCCTTTGCAGGAACGGAGCTTAATGTCGATATCCACCTGACGGAGAAGACAAGCAGTTAGCAAATAAGCTTCCCGTTTAGCAAATCTTATGGTATGCACCAACTCTGCCGAAACCCTGGAAGTGAATAAACATTCTACTGTTGTACCAGAGTATTGTCCAGCCCATCCTTCTTTACAGTACTGTTCCAGCAGTTTCTTTAACATGCTTTCTGTCACAAACCGGCTAAATCTCATATGTGTAACTAGCCCGGATGCTAGCCAAACTTAGCACGGGAAGTTCGGTCTGGATTAGATCCGTTGTGGAGCAACTACGCTCCGACCAGAGCTGTTCGGACCAATCAAATTGTCAGGGGGCGGGCTTTGTACGATGATGGACAGATGATCAACAGTAACGTAATCAACAACGTCACCAAAGAGCACTTGGGTTGAATTCGTTTACAACAAAGACGGCCGCCGCTGGAGAATTGAGACGTGTAGGTTCCGCCATCGCGCCTGTTATAGAAGATAAGGTTACACTTGAAGGTATCTACATAAGAGTGACATGACAGTGTCACAAACGTGTCAGAAACATTATAAACAAGTCATAAACGTTTATGACATAACGCTTCTTTTAGTAAGTGTCATTCGGTTTTTGTCATGACAAGTTATGGTTAGGGTTAGGGTTCATGACTGTGTCATGTCACTCATATGTGTAACCAACATGGCTGCCAAAATCACACGCATCGCAGCCACAATAGCACAGAAAGATTTTCCCCTTGGGGACATCAAGTCTAAAGGGCCGACTATATATGACTATAACGATAACTTTAAATGTATAGGTTTTAAAATCTAACTCGAGTCACTTTTTTTTCCTCTTTTTCAAACTGCAGTTTTTGCAAGTTCCCGCAATTTCATCGCATAAAATTGCATGAATATCCCGCATATTCCATTGCATTTTTTAAGAAAACGTGCCGCATAATCAAGGATTTTTGCCCGCAACAATCACAAAAAAACGCATTTTTCTGGAAGGAAGGACTGATTATTAATCTCAATCCTTACGGAGAAAGAGACTGTTGACCGGGGAAGTTCTGATTCCCTACTCCGCGTTCCGGAAGCAGGAAGTGTGACACAGGCCTATTGTTATTGTTGTTTTTCATAATTGAGCAGCCCTAACGTATAAGCGTGTATTTTTGTCACAGTTGTGCCTCCGTACCTCCAGCCTCTGCATCTCCAACACCTGGTCTTTGACTCGATCCTTCAGGGCGGCCAGGAGCCTCAGCTGTCGGTCGATCTTGATCTTCATTTCCGAGATCCTCTGGCGCAGCGTCTGGGCCAGGTTGTAGTAGCTGTTATCGTTATCTTGGGGAGGAGAGGAGGACTTCAAAGTTTGCCTTTAAACCAAAACAAAGAGCTAAAAGAAACTAAGAGAACTCTGTACAGCTAAGAGGGGAAACTATTTTTATTTTATTTTTACATTTATATGTCTGGAAGTCAGAAGACCTTTATCAGAACATCAACTAAGCCCTAAATTCAATGCACTTCCCCATAGCTGAAAAATAAAAAATCGGTTTCATGTCTGTTGTACAATCGGAAAGTACTCGAAAGCTGATTGGCTGCAATTTAAGTTGCACGTTGGTCTCATTTGTAGTCCTAATACAGGGAATTATATTTGGACTAGTGACAGAAAAAACTACAAATACACAGAATAAAAAAAAAAAAAAAGAGCATTAGAGGTAGAGTTGCATTAATGTAGGAAAATTAAGACCGGTTTAAAATAATTAACCCTCATGCCCTCCTTAAAAAAAACTTACTCTCGACACCTTCGAGGCAAAAATGTCCACGCACACAAAAACTGTTATTAAATCATCATATATCAATATTTTTTTCTGCTTTTTTTCATAAATCACTTAAACAACTTCTAACCTAATCAAAACTACCAAACATTCAATCATTTTCAGGATTTTAACCCTTTAAATGCCAGTTCATGTATTTGAAGTATTTCATTTTTAATTACAAAAAACACAAAAAATGATTTTTTTTCCAGATAATGAATAATATCTAGATGGGGCTTTGGTGGTGATTAGAGGCTTGGATATGTCAAAGATAAGCAACAAAATTAATTTGATTGCATTAGTATTTTTTACATAGTTCCAGATACTCCCTTTGGACACCTTCGAGGCAAAAATGTACATGTCCAAAAAACTGATATTAAATCATCATATATCAATATTTTTTTCTGCTTTTTTTTCATAAATCACTTAAACAACTTGTAAATTGCTCAAAACTACCAAAAATTTAATAATTTTCTGGATTTTAACCCTTTAAATGGCAGTTTTAAATCTTTGAAGTAAGCAATTATTTATGAAAAACCCAACAAAACATTAATTATTTTCCATAAAATAAATCATAGGGTAATGGGGCTTTGGTGGGGATTAGAGGCTTGGATATGTCAAAGATAAGCAACAAAACTGATTTGATTGCATTAGTATTTTTTATGTAATTCCAGATACTCCCTCTGGACACCTTCGAGGCAAAAATGCATGAAATTATAGTTATATTATGGAGCTCTGTATGTGTGTGTGTGTGTGTGTGTGTGTGTGTGTGTGTGTGTGTGTGTGTGTGTGTGAGTTTGCGTGAACCTGTAAGCAAGCAATGATCACTTTAGGGCTGAAAAAAGGCATCTTTTGAAGGATGCATTTCATGTGTCTTTGAAGACGTGCTTGAATAAAAACATTGTCTCCTGCATTTGCTGTAAACTGGCGCTTATCATTTCAAATGGTTTGTGGGACATGGTGGCCCTGAAGACTGGTCTCCCACTATGGACATCCCACAGGCTCCGGGTGGTTTCCCCTTTGGACCGGTACACACCAGCCAAGTGTGAAGTCCCATGTATGTTAAAATCTCTTGAGCATCCACATCACTCCATCCTGAGATTGAACACCTCCCGTGTAGGTTTGTCATTTCCTGAATCAGCTGGATCATGTCAAGAGTGAAGAAAAGGTGGAAAGAGGATGCCACATCATGGATTCTTGATATGGCATATCTCGTGGGCTCTGACATCATGCCGGTCGGTGCTTGAATGTTGCGCAGCGTCTCAGTATTAGATGGAGACCAGACTTGCCAATTCTTCACTGTCCATTCAATGTTAGGATGGACAGGATCTTCAGTGTCCTCTCCACTTTCAGAGGAAGGTTAGAGGCACTCACAGAGTTGGAGGACACCAGTGACCATTTTGTCAGACTCCAGAAACTTGTGTCATCTTCAGATGAGTCCTGCAGTTGGCTGGAAGATAAAGGCTCCTTCTCTTTGCTCCAGGTCTGTCTCCTTCTCTAGAGCCAGGTGCATAAACACACTAATAGTTGTTTTTGTTCACAACAAATGCAGGAGACAATGTTTTTATTCAAGCACGTCTTCAAAGACACATGAAATGCATCCTTCAAAAGAAGCCCTTTTTTCACCCAGATTTACATAAACTCTCTCTCACACACAGACACGCATGCATGCGCGCACACACACTCCATAATATAACTGGCAAAAGTAAGGTGCGCTTTTTTCACCACTAAAATTATCATTGTTTGTTTACAGATTTACACAAACTCTCTCTCACACACAGACATGCATACATGCATGCACGCACACACACACACACACACACATGCATACATACACACACACACACACACACGCATACATATACACACACACACACACACACCAACCCACACACACACACCCACCCACCCACACACCCACAGACACACACAAATATACATATATACACACACACACACATACACAGACACATAACACACACACACACACACACGCGTGCACACACACACACACACACACACACACACACACACACACACACACACACAGCTCCATAATAGAACTATAATTTCATGCATCGGCCTACAAGGGCAAAATGGTTGAATCTGGTGAAATACTGTAAAAATGTCAAATATGACTAGTTTTCTTCCAAATGAAATGCTGACATTACAGAAAGCATGGTTTTATACTGTAAAGGCAGTGAGATCAAAACATGTGGTTATAATGGAAGTCAATGGGGCCATTTTTGCCTCGAAGGTGTCCAGAGGGAGTATCTGGAATTACATAAAAAATACTAATGCAATCAAATCCGTTTTGTTGCTTATCTTTGACATATCCAAGCCTCTAATCACCACCAAAGCCCCATCTACATATTATTCATTATATGGGAAAAAAAAAATTTTTTGTGTTTTTTTTTAAAAATAATTACATACTTCAAATACATAAACTGGCATTTAAAGGGTTAAAATCATGAAAATGATTGAATGTTTGGTGGTTTTGATTAGGTAAGAAGTTGTTTAAGTGATTCATGAAAAAAAAGCAGAAAAAAATATTGATATATGATTTAATAACAGTTTTTGTGTGCGTGGACATTTTTGCCTCGAAGGTGTCCAGAGGGTACAAAATGAATCATTTATGTATAAAAGACATGTAAGAGTAAAACACACTGGATTTAAAAAATTTGACTGAAAAGAAGGATTCCTACAAAATGTCATGCCATAAGAAGTAACACAGCAAAAATGATCACGAAATGAAAAAAAAAAACTTGAGAAAAATGTACAAAAATGACCGAAGAGGGCATGAGGGTTAAAGACCTAGAACACAATATTTGAGCAAATTTAAGATTTTTTGAAGGCCTAAAATTTTAGACTTCATGTAAATGGGCTCATGTATCGTCTGGTGTCAGTCGCAGAAATCAAACGGTGGTAGACTTTGTGATGTCAGTAAATATAGTATCGTTGTCCTAAGAATCAATATAATATTGTGATATACCCTGTAATTTACACCCCTACAAACTAGGTTAAAATTGAGTTTGAAAGGAAGTACACACTCAAAGACACAAAGAGACACACACAGACAAACTCACTCAATCACACACACACACACAGACACACACACACACACAGTCTCACACACACACTCACACTGACAGATGCACACACACACACACAAAGACACACAAATACACGCACACAGTCTCTCACACACACACAAACTCACTCACACTCACACACACAGACAGATGCGCACGCACACACACAGACACACACTCAAATGCACACACAGACACACACACACACACACACACACACACACACTGCCACGCTCACACAGACAGATGCACACACACACACACACACACACACACACTCACAGACACACACACTCACAGACACACACTCCCACTCAGACACACCCACAAACACACACGCTCACACAGACAGACGCACACACACACACACACACACACACACAAAGACACACTCTCCCACTCAGACCCATACACACAGACACTCTCTCACACACACACACACACACAAGACACACACACACACAAAGACAACACACACACACACACACACACACACACACACACACACAAAGACACACTCTCCCACTCAGACCCATACACACAGACACTCTCTCACACCCACAAACACACACGCTCACACAGACAGACGCACACACACACACACACACAAAGACACACTCTCCCACTCAGACCCATACACACAGACACTCTCACACACACACACACACACACACACACACAAACACACACACACACACACACACACACATACATATACACACAAAGACACACACACACCCCCTCACTCTCCCACTAACCAGAGTCGACGGTGAGTTTGTCCTTCAGGTAGTCGTAGGTCTGTTTGGACACCTGATCGGCCGAGCGGTGCCTGGCTTTGTTCAGGTCCAGGAGGCTGCGGATCTTCTCGATCTTCTTCAGCGCGTCGTGGTCGTATTTATTGATCAGTCCCAGGATCCTGCAGCCCGACGGGCATTTAGCGCCCTGATGGGAGGACGGGGAGGGACAGGGGAGGGCGGTTAACGTCACACACTTCAAAACACCTCATCATGGATTAAAATATAAGAAAAATCAAACATCTGCATTTTAAAAAAGGGATAGTTCAGAAGTGTGTGTGTGTGTATGACATGCTTCTCCATCTCCTTAAAGCAGGGTTCATACGCATTTTAACCAATACTTTTCCATGACTTTTTGGCAAATTTCCATGACTATGTGTTCCTGAAAATGTCAGTTGACATTAAACAATAAGAATAAAAATCTGTGTTAAAGTTTACCCTCGGTAACTATAAAGTGAATGACAATTTATGTGGTTCATAGCGGGATTCTCAATATCGCTCCCGAATAGAACGTTGAGGTTAAGACGACGTGAAAGTACATTTATTAATGACATATTATTATGCTGCGTTTAAAAAAAAATTCCAGGACTTTTCCAAAACTTTCTGGGTCTTTTTATGTTTCCATGACCTTTCCAGGCCTGGAATTTGCATTTTTCAATATTCCATAACTTTTCCAGGTTTTTTTCAAAACGTATGAACCCTGTTAAAGGAACACGCCACCCTTTGTTGATATAGGGTTATTCACCGTCTATATTTATATAGGGGGGGCAAACGCATTGTTGTCTCAGTGCCAATCGTCTAGTTCTTAATCTGCATTGCTATACATGCTAACGGCAACAAAGGATTCCATTCATTACGCTAAGCTAAGCTAAGCTAGCGGTGGCGACAATGCACGCACTGAGACAAAAATGCATTTGCTCACCTATATAAATATAGAGGAGACGGTGAATAACCCTATTTCAACAAACGGTGGCGTATTCCTTTAAAAGTATCCACAGCAGTTTAATTAGAAGCAATATTTAGACTATTTTCAGCGCTTCACCTCGCTGTCAGACAGCCCTTTAGGACGGGGATCTGAAGCCGTTCTCTCTGCTCTCTTCAAAGCCACCAGACTCCTTTGACAAAAATTAGACATTTTACCTGGCAGAACACGGGCGTTGCTGCCCCCGTCACTCAGTTAGTTTGTGTTATTGTGCGACTTTTGGATAGAGCAGTCTGAACGATAGTTATAATCGGGCAATATGATCGATATATAATTACTTAGAGTTATGGATATCATATCTCTTAAAGTGGATATGGGCGCATAAGTGACATAAGTGGGTGGTTTTTCCTGGTTTTAAAGGCTGCATTACAGTAAAGTGATGTACTGTTCTGAACTTACCAGACTGTTGTAACTCTTCTATTATTTGCCTTTACCCACTTAGACATGATATCCACATTACTGATGATTATTTATCTAAACTCTCATTGTGTAAATATTTTGTGAAAGCACCGATAGTCAACACTACGATATCGTTGCGGTATCGATATCGAGATATTTGGTCAAAATGATCGTGATATTTGATTTTCTCCATATCGCCCAGGCCTAATCTGAACCCTTTGAAAAAACACCAAAATCACACAATAACCCTAACGACATAACCGATGGAGGCAGCGGTGGAGCAGCAACGCCCGCGTCCTGGCAAATAAAAATGACAGTTCCCTGTGGCAAAGGGCTGTCGATGGGTAAGTACCGCACACAAACCTACTTCAAAAACATCCAAATTGTCCCTTTAAAAAGGTACAGCTTAGAACAGGGTTTCTCAAATGTACATGGGGTACATGTCCCCCTAGGGGGACTCTGGAGGACTGCGACGTACGTGTCATTTCTTTTTTTTTTTTTGCAAAATGTTTTTCAGTTACAAGGCTGTGGTCACTTCTACTGGCTTTTTTAACTCCATGTTTGTCGCTTTTTTGGGAAGGTTTTTGTCGCTTGTTTTGACCTATTCTTGCCTTTTCTTCAAAGTTTTTGTCACTTTTTTTCCCGAAGTGTGTCGCTTTTGTCGCCCTAGTGTCGCCTTCCTTCTTTCTACCGTCTTTTCTCACCATCATCTAAATGTTTTCCAGGTCCAAGGCTGTTGTTTAATAAATCTCTCACTGACATCGCTGTATTCTTCCTCTTTATATAGACTTTTTTTTTTTTTTTTTTTTTATTTTTTTTTTTTTTTTTTTTTTTTTTTTTTGGTCAGGGGTACATGGCTTAAACAAACTGTTCAAAGGAGGAAGATGATTGAAAAAACCTTGAAAACCCCTGGCTTAGAAGAAAAACAAAAATAATTTGTGTTTTTCGTGTCTGAAAGAAATCATTTTAGATAGATAGATAGATAGATAGATAGATAGATAGATAGATAGATAGATAGATAGATAGAATAAACTTATGGGATGAACCGAAGCTGTACCCATTCATCGTCTGAGCAGAAAGGCCAATCCCTCTGCGTGGCACAAGTTTCGGATCTGGTGCCTTGCTCCACCGGTCGGGCTCCTCTGGGGTCGATCACCTGGGCCTGCAGACAGACAGACAGACAGTTTAAGTCTCCTGGATGAGTCCAAGTGCAGATGTTTACCTCCTCGTTCCTCATACATGTGAGGGTCTTTTTATAGCGACCCGTGATCAATGGTTAGGGTTAGGTGCCTTGAAGAGGATTAAGAGAGACAACGGTAGCGAGTAGTATGAAAGAACGAAATTCCGCACAGGGAGGCAGGTTGGGGGAGGTGGGGGGGTCAAACGACACAGGACTTTCACCCAGGAGACCGGGGGTCCATGTCTGTGGTACAATCAGACATTTTAGACTTTTAAAGACCCCGTGGAAACCCTGTAAATGGGCTCATGTATCGTCTCGTATCAGTCGCAGAAATCAAACTCACACGCAAAGACACACACACACACACACACACAGACACACACACAAAGACACATATACAGACAAACACACTCTCACACACAGTGACAAAAACTTGTTAAACAAATTGACAAAAAAATGCCCAAAAAGTGACAAATAAATTTGAATAAAATCGAGATAAGTGCAGAAAAAAAGGACAACAAAATGTTGAAATTTCGACCCGGGAAAAAACAGAAAAGTTCCACGCTCAACGGGAAGACAACACAAGGGTTAAATATCTTAACGTAATATCTCAAATATCATAACTTTGGGACTGGACTCACCAGGGTCGAAGCCACACAAATCAGGCCGAGACAGACGAGTACGTTGAGTCGCTCCATCTTTTGCTTTGCGGTCGTCCTCGCTCCGTGTGAAGACTTGGTCGCTGAATGCTTCTCCGACGCCGCCGTCGGCTCATTATGAAGCTGGAACCGGTGACTCATTGGGGAACGCGTCTGATTGGTCAGATCGCAGTTGAGCAACCTCTGCTGTGAACACAGGCGGAGGTGGAGGGGGGCTTGTTTGTTGTCCTGTGATGGGCCCACTCAGCTCTGTTCCTAGCAGGACTTACTGGCATTTCATCCACAATGTTTCCTCACAGCAAACAGTGACAAACAGCACTCACAGTAACAACTATACACAAGCAACAGCCAATCAATGAGGGACATATGGGACTTGTTCTGGTACTTTTTCTGTGTACTTTCTATTCAAATCATTCCAATAAATACCCCACTGACTATGTATTCTTTGTACACAGTCACGCACACACACACACACACACACACACACACACACACACGCGCGCGCGCATATACACAGAAACAAAGACTCACATGCATATACACACACACGCATGCACACAGACAAACACGCATATACACAGACACGCATACACAGAAACACACAACACGCACGCATAGACAAACACAACACACTGACACACACGCGCATTCACAAACAACAGACACGCATACACAAAAACGCTGAGACACCACGCGCGCAGTACAGACACACACACGCATAGACAAACACGCATACACACAGACACACATGCATACACACAAACGCAGACACACACACGCACGCACAGACACACACACACGCATAAACAAACACGCATACACACAGACTCACATGCATACACACACACACGCATGCACACAGACAAACACGCATATACACAGACACGCATACACAAACACGCATACACACTGACACACGCATGCACACAGACAAACACGCATATACACAGACACGCACACATACACACAAACGCAGACACACACACACACGCACAGACACACGCATAGACAAACACGCATACACACAGACACACTTGCATACACACACACGCATGCACACACAGACACACACACACACACACACTTGCATACACACACATGCATGCACACAGACACACACACGCATGCACAGACACACATACATACGCATAGACACACACATACACACACACACGTTTGCACTTAACCCATTCAGCCTCTTCTTTCTTACGCAACAGTTACCTTGTGTGTGTGTGTGTGTTTTCCTGTGTGTAGTTTATTTTGTAGCTGAACCCTCGTGTTGTCTTCCCGTCGACCGTGAACTTTTTCTTTGTGCTTTTTTCGATTCTTTTGACCTTTTTTGTCATGTTTTGTCACTTTTTTGAATGTAATGGTCAATAAACCTAATTAAAATTACATTGTACCTCATTTTTGAGCAGAAATCATGAATTATTTGGACTAATAGTTAACGTCGTCCAGTGGATCACAGGCTGGGTCATGTCAAAAATTAGTCCGATTGCTGTTTTAAAACCATTAAATAAAAAAAAAAAAAAAGGTTTTCAAATGCTATAAAATTGAATAAAAACACCAAAAGTTCAACGGAAGTCAATCATTCATTTGACCTGCGAAGCACAGCCACGCAGTCCGGTTATTTTTGGGGCAATTTGGCTGAAAGAAAACCATATTTTTTATATAAAAAAAGAAAACTTTGAAAATGGGTCAAATTTGACAACACAAGGGTTAATGTTTGTGCTTATTCATGTATGCACATTTTATATTCATATGATTTAATTCAATTCATTTTTATTTATAGTATCAAATCAGAACAAAAGTTATCTCGAGACACTTTTACAGATAGGAGTAGGTCTAGACCACACTCTATAATTTACAATTCCAGTAATTCCCCCCGAAAGAGCGAGCATTTAGTGCGACAGTGGCGAGGAAAAACTCCCTTTTAGGGTTTTTGGGCCGATATTTCGGGCTCGGGCGAGATAATCTAAACTCTAATTCAGTTTTACGGTCACAGAGGAGAGAAGAAACTAGAACATGTTCACATTTAGCAACGCTGACCTCAGAGTTCAAATCAGATTATCAAAAATAGTTGATAGCGAGAGTTGACAACTACATCGACGGATCTAGAAAATACCCAACGCGTCTCAATGTTTGTGTGTCTGTCGGTGGCTGGTGAGATGCTGGCGGAGCCGGAAGCGTTTCTCGCAGCGCTCGCACCCGAAGGGCTTCTCGCCCGTGTGGATGCGGACGTGTTTGGCGAGGTTGCTCCTGTGGTTGAACCGCTTGGCGCAGTGTTTACAGTCGAAGGGTTTCTCCCCCGAATGGATCGTCTGGTGGCTCTTCAGCTTCGCCGCCAGGGAGAAGCACTTGCCGCACTCGGCGCAGCGGTGCGGCTTCTCCGCCGCCTCCGCCGCGCCGCACTGGTGCGCGGCCAGCTCTGCGCGCCCGGGGAAGCCCAGCCCGCACAGGGAGCAGCGCGGCGGCTTCTCCTCGTGCGCCGCCAGGTGCGCTTTCAGCGCCGACGGGTGCGCGTAGCCCTTGCCGCACGCGCCGCACTTGTACGGCTTCTCGCCCGTGTGGCTGCGCTCGTGGGCCACGAGGTGCTGCAGGAGGCGGCACGCCTTGCCGCAGTAGGCGCACTGGTACGGCTTCTCGCCGCTGTGGATCATCTGGTGCTTCTTCAGGTTGCTCCGGCCGCTGAACGCCCTGTGGCACACGCCGCACTCGAAGGGCTTGTCGCCCGAGTGGGTGAGCCGGTGCGCCGCCAGCGAGGCGCGCAGCCGGAAGCGCTTCGGGCACAGCTTGCACCGGTGCGGCCTCTCGCCCGTGTGGACGCGTTCGTGCTGCCGCAGCTTGGCCAGCTGCTTGAAGCTCACGTCGCAGCGGCCGCAGCTGAACGGCCGCTCCTCGGAGTGGCTGAGCATGTGCGTCTTCAGGTCGCCCTTGCGGGCGCACGCCTTGCCGCACTCCTCGCACTTGAACGGCCTCACCGCCGTGTGGACGAGCAGGTGCTGCTTCAGCGTGCCCGGCCGGCCAAACTGCTTCCGGCACACGTCGCAGCTGTAGCGCCTCTCCCGGGTGTGGGTGAGCAGGTGCTGCCGGAGGGTGTGCGGCATGTAGAAGCTCTTGTCGCACTGCTTGCAGACGTGGCGCCTCTCCCTCGGCCTCGCCGCCCCGGGCGTTTCCTTGCGCGTGGGGTTTTCGCCGTCCTCGGCGGGAGAGCGCGCGCGCCGCCTCGAGCGGCGTTTACTCCGGGGGGTCCGGCTGCGCTTGCCGCGCGGATCCGTCTCTCGCTCCGTCTGCTCGGCCGGCTCGGGCCGGCTCGTCGTGCCGCAGTGGTAGCGCTGGTGTCGGGCGACGTTGCTCCGCTTGGCAAAGGACTTGCCGCAGTTGTCGCAGCGGTGGGACGCCGGCTCAGACGCCGCACCTTCCTGCTGCTGCTGCTTCTCCGCTTTGGGAAGAGAGAGAGAGAGAGAGAGAGAGAGAGAGAGAGAGAGAGAAAGGAAGAAACGCACCGTTAAAATTCTGTTTCTGTCCCAAGATCATGTCTACAGAACGGGACATGTTCTACTGGTTGTGCACTATAAAAACAATAAATAAAAGAGAACAGGACACAACTTTTCTTTCCCTCTGATTCGTCTCTCCATTTCTTCACTCACACTGTCGGAATATGCACACACGTGGTACGCTCCGCGGGGCCGGTCACGTAGTGGACCCGTGCGCTGACGTGCACCAACGCGTGCAAGTGGCCCGGTAACTGGCCGATCAAACAGGCTCATTGTAGCGTTTCAAGCGGAGCTCTGAATCGAACACAACTGAACGATTAATTGCAATTTGCAATAATGTCACGATATATATATATATATATATACATACATACAATATATTTTTACTTATTTAACTGTCTAGTAAAGTTCAAAGTTTGTTTCTGACTTTCATATGAATGTTTACACCAGGCTTGGTCAGCGCTCAATATACTGCTGTGATTGAAGTAGTTAAATAAAAGATGTAATTCATATAAAGTCATCATCACATCCAGGCCTGGCCTCCAGGAAAGAACAGTTGGTTTAATCTATGTAATCGTGTGTTGTTCCTAGTATACAATGATTTATCGCTTGTCGTTGTTGACTAATACAGAAGACAAAGAGCTTGCCTACTTATGGCGATATTGAGTCGATATATCGCGCACCCGAGAGAGAGAGGGAGGGGGAATGACATGCAGCAAAGGGCCGCAGGGCGGAGTCGAACCTACGGCCCGCTGCGTCAAGGACTAAACCTCTATATATATATATATATATATATATGGGCGCCCACTTTACCAACTGAGCTATCCGGGCGCCCTATCGTCAAAATAAACAGTTGATTAATCAATTGGTGTAAATATACTTCTTCCAGCAAAAGTCAACATTTTGTTATTCACGAGACGTATCGAGGTGCATTTTCTATTTTAGAAAAGTTAAACCAGCGCGCCCATTTTTCAACTCTGCAGAAATTACCTGGCGCTCCCGGCTCCGAGGCTTCTTCGACTTCGTCTTCAGCGTCTGGTTGCTCCGGCGTGGTGACGCTGTAGCGCTTCTCCCTGGCGTGGGTGAGCAGGTGCCGCCGGAGGGCGTGCGCCACGTGGAAGCTCTTGTCGCACTGCGTGCAGACGTGGCGTCTCTCTCGCGGCCTCGCCGCCGCGGGCGTGTCTTTGCACTTGGGATTTTCACCGTCCTCGGCGGGAAAGTCTACACGCCGCCTTGAGCGGCGTTTACTCCGGAGGGCCCCGGCGCGCTTGTCGCGCGAATGCGCCTCCGGCTCCATCGGCGGCTCCGTCGGCGACTCGGGCCGGCTCGGAGCGCCCTTCGTCGTGCAGCAGTTGTAGCGCTGGTGTCGGGTGACGTTGCTCCGCTTGGCAAAGGACTTCCCGCAGTTCTCGCAGCGGTGGTGTGGCGGCTCAGACGCCGCACCTTCCTGCTGCTTCTCGGCTTTGTTTCCATCGGGCGAGTCAAGAGAGAGAGAGAGCGAGAGAGAGCGAGAGAGCGAGAGAGAGAGCGAGAGAGCGAGAGCGAGAGAGCGAGCGAGAGAGAGAGAGACAGAGAGAGAGCGAGAGAGAGAGAGAGAGAGAGAGAGCGAGAGAGAGAAACGCACCGTTAAAAATTCAGTTTCTGTCCCAAGATCATTTTTCCAACACAGAGCTGGGACAAATTTGTTATCTTTAAAATAGAGCCCGACCGATAAAGGACTTTTAAGGCCGATATCGATACAAATATTTGGTGATTTAAGAATCCGATATTCCTGTATATCGGCCGATATATATTTAAAAAAATAATAATCCAGAAACGCGTAACAAAACATAAACAGATTTCCCTAACATGAGTTATTTGTAGTGATTTAGGAGTCCTCGCTGAAATAATATGATAATGCGGTTATAAACTTTTGTTTTATTGTCACAACAGAACATCAAAATATATTGAAGTCCTGATAAATAAAACGTATAAAAATACAAACTTAAGATATGAAACTTAAAGTCCTTTGACCAAAAAGACAATAACAACAAAAAAATTAAACAATCAAAGAGTGTAGCCAACAGGGAGGGTGCAGAGCGCCCTCTGGTGGACAGACTATGCAACGCCAAGAACTCAGAACAATGGCTGAAGGGGAGCTTCGTCCTTTTTTGATTAGATTTTTTTAAATATTAATTTATCGGCCGTTTCTAAATGCCGATACCGATAGGTTTGGAAAATGCCTAACATCGGGCCGATAACGTCGGGCTCTACTTTAAACAGCCGGAGAAGAGCGAGAAAGCACAAAAGTATATTTATGTCATTTTATAAAAACAACTCCAACTTTGAAATTCTTTAATATTAATAATTATTAAAACAAAGCTCCAACAGTTGATTAATCAATTGGAGTAAATATACTTCCTCCAGCTTGTCAAAAGTCAAAATTTTCTTATGCACGAGACGTATCGAGGTGCATTTTTCTATTGAAGAAAATTAAAACCAGCGTGCATATTTTTCAACTCTGCAGAAATTACCTGGCGCTCCCGGCTCCGAGGCTTCTTCGTCTTCGTCTTCAGCGCCTGGTTGCTCCGGCGTGGTGACGCTGTAGCGCTTCTCCCTGGCGTGGGTGAGCAGGTGCTGCCGGAGGGCGTGCGCCACGTGGAAGCTCTTGCAGACGTGGCGTCCCTCTCGCGGCCTCGCCGCCTCGGCTGTTGCTTTGCTCTTGGGACTTTCGGCGTCCTCGGCGGGAGAGCGCGCGCGCCGCCTCGAGCGGAGGGTCTGGTCGCGCTTTTCGCGCGAATGCACGGGCAGCGAATCGCACGGATCGGTCTCCCGCTCCGACGACTCGGGCCGGCTCGGCGCGCCCTTCGTCGCGCCGCAGTTGTAGCGCTGGTGTCGGGTGACGTTGCTCCGCTTGGCGAAGGACTTCCCGCAGTTCTCGCAGCGGTGGTGTGGCGCCGCACCTTCCTGCTGCTGCTTCTCCGCTTTGTTTCCATCGGGCGAGTCAAAAGAGAGAGAGAGAGAGAGAGAGAGAGAGAAAATTGAAATTAAAAATTCTGTTTCTGTCCCAACATCATTTTCACAACACTGAGCTGGGACGATTTTGTTATTTAAAAAATGTACGGTTTAGGAATTTATATATATATATATATATATATATATATATATATATATATATATATATATATATATATATATATATGAATGAAGACATTGATTTTAGCTAATAAAGTACTTAAAAACACTACACAGTGTACCTTTAAACAGCCGGAGGAGAGGGAGAAGAAGAGCGGCAAAGACTGAGAATGAGTCGCAGAGTAACGAGTAAAGTTGTATCTTATTTCAGATAGAAAAGCACAAAAAGTATCTTTATGTCATTTTATAAAAACAACTCCAACTGTGAAATTCTTTAATATTAATCATTTGGCATAGATATACTTCCTCCAGCTTGTCAAAAGTCAACATTTTCTTATTCACGAGACGTATCGAGGTGCATTTTTCGATTGAAGAAAATTCAAAACCGGCGCGCAACAAACGTATTTTTCAACTCTGTAGAAATTACCTGGCGCTCCCGGCTCCGAGGCTTCTTCGTCTTCGGCGCCTCGTTGTTGCGGCGCGGCGGCGGCGTCCCAAGAGCCGTTTGGCGGTTTTGCGTCCTCCGAATCGCCGGCGTCGTCGGGCGCCGCCTCCGTTTTGAGCGCCTCGGACGGCTCGGGGTCCCGCGGGAACGCCGCGGCCCCGTCCTCCGGAGGCGCCGACCGTTCCTTCCAGTCGGGGTTTCCGTTGTCGCGGCCGTCGTCGACGGCTTCTTCTTTGCACGGCTGGATCTCCGCCGCGGTGTCGGTGTCGCGCCAGTGCGGCTCCTGTTTTATCGCGTCCGCCGGCTGTGGATTGTAGAGGTGTTCAAATTCATCAAAATAGTCGATGCATCGATAATCGGCCGGGCCATAATCGATTATTTCTGTTCACAATTTAATGTAGGCCTAACAGCATTTCTGTTTACATTTCCTGGTATGTTTTGCACATTCAGGAGGTGCCATGTGCTCAGCGCTGTATAGTTTTTGTTAAAGTTTTATTATTTTCATGACTATTACGTTGTAGATTCTCACTGAAGGCATCAAGACTATGAATGAACACATATGGAATTATGTACTTAACAAAAAGTGTGAAATAACTGAAAACATGTCTTATATTTTAGATTCTTCAAAGTAGCCACCCCTTTGCTTTTTATTAATAAGGGGAAAACTTCCACTAATTAACCCTGACAAAGCACACCTGTGAAGGTAAAACCATTTCAGGTGACTACCTCATGAAGCTCATTGAGAGACCAAGGGTTTGCAGAGTTATCAAAAAAGCAAAGGGTGGCTACTTTGAAGAATCTAAAATATAAGACATGTTTTCAGTTATTTCACACTTTTTTGTTAAGTACATAATTCCATATGTGTTCATTCATAGTTTTGATGCCTTCATTGAGAATCTACAATGTAAATAGTCATGAAAATAAAAAGGAAACGCATTGAATGAGAAGGTGTGTCCAAACTTTTGGCCTGTACTGTGTGTATCCAATTTATGTAGTATTAGAGCACTGCAGAATGTTTGGTTTTTGAAGCTTGAAAAGCTATGAATTAAAAATCCTACATGGCTTTAATAGAAAAAAATGTATTTGATGCATCGAGATATCAAATCGAATCGCTGATGTGATAATCGGTGAAGATTCACACCTCTAGTGGATCCCCAGGGGAGACGCCGGCCTCCGGCTGCTCATCCTCCTGCGGCCGCCCGTCCTCCGCCTCCAACTCGACCTCGACGCTGGCGTAGCTCTGCTCGGCTGCCGGATGAACGACCCACCCGTTCGGTCCGGGAGCTCTCGCGCAGCCGGTCTGGCGGACGACGGCCGAGAAGTCGTCTGAGGAGACAAGTCGATTCACGAAGCACAGTTAATCCTCCCCCCACTTCCACTACAGCCTGTAACAACAGTTATGTACTGACTGTCCACTGGCCCACTGTATACTGCTTACACCGTTTACTGGCTATATTAGCCCATATGCACAACCCCCTCCCTCCCTCCCTCCCTCCCTCCCTCCCCCAGCCTGGACTGAAGTCTAATCAGTCCCTCCAGAAAAACCAGCCAAACTCTGCTTATTTATGCGGGGGAGGCGCATTTTTTCCAAATACGCCGCACTTTCGCCGCATAAATTGCCGATTTCCGCGCAAAATATGCGGGGCTCGCATGATTTCATAATCCCCGCATTTTGGTTGCAAAAAAACTCCCATAATATATCTTAGCAGAAAGTTGAAAAATGTTCACTTCGCACAAGAGCAGCCATTTTCCCCGGTTGCCATGGGAACGTTATGAAGTGACGTAATTACGCGACGTGAACATCATCGAAAAGCAGGGTGTTGGGGGGGGGGAATGTTTCTCTCTTTTTCATCAAACTGCAATTTTTGCACATAAATTGCATAAATATCATATATAGCAATATTCCACATCGCATTTTTTAAGAAAACGTGCCGCTTAACCAAGGATTTTTCAATTCAATTCAATTTTATTTATAGTATCAAATCATAACACGAGTTATCTCGAGACACTTTACAGATAGAGTAGGTCTAGACCACACTCTATAATTTTTTTTTTGCCCGCAACAATCCCAAAAAAAAACTTGTGACATAAGTATTGTGATGATATCGTAGCGTGAGACCTCTGATGATTCCCACCCCTAACAGACAATGACCAAACGAAAAGCCCTCTACAGCTGCTTTTTTTTTTTTTATAATATCAAGTGTAATTTTTCTGGAAGGACTGTCTAACTTAATACTTGAACAAAGGTTGCTGTTTAACCCTATTACTTCCTCGCACTATTGGACTTATTTGCATACTTACATAGAGCACCTTACCGTGCATCCCTTAGTACATTCATGTGGATTTTTGGAGTTTTTATTGAGTATCTTTTCTTGTCCATATTATTCATTCGGATTTGTCATTTTATCATCCTGTTTATGATGTAGGTGTATGTTGTGTTTGTGATGCCTTAAAGCTACTGGGATCAACAAAGTATCTCTCTCTCTATCTCTATCTCTATCTAATCCACTGCAGCGGCTTCAAAGAGCTTAGAAAATAAAGCCCCCTGGCACTCGCAGATAACCAATCCTCTTATTTAATGTGGGGCAAAAAAAAAAAATTAAAACGAGTGCGTTTCGTTGGCGGCCCTGCTGCTGCAGCATGCGTACGTTTGGCCTGCACTCAATGAGAAGCTTACTCACCCGTGAGTGCCGCGGCTCATCGTTTCGTTATCACAATGTAACATTGGCTGTGGAACCAGAGGGGCAGACTGTGTGTTGGCGCCATCCTGTGGCGTTCAGAGGACGAGGCACTGACAGTGTTGGAAATGACAGATTCACGTTTTCTTTTAGAGTGCTCATATTATGCTCATTTTCAGGTTCATAAATGTATTTAGAGGTCATATCAGAATAGGTTTATGTGGTTTACTTAAAAAAAAAAAAAAAACACACCATATTTTTGTTGTACTGCACATTGCTGCAGCTCCTCTTTTCACCCTGAGTGTTGAGCTCTCTGTTTTAGCCACAGAGTGAGAACTCGCGCTTCTGTTCCATCTTTGTTAGGATTCGCACATGCTCAGTACCTAGGTATGGACTACTAGCCAGTCAGAAAAAGAGTATGAGGGTGTGCCCTGACAGTAGCTAGGTAAGGACTACTAGCCAGTCAGAAGCAGAGTATGAGGGCGTGCCATGACAGTACCTAGGTAAGGACTACTAGCCAGTCAGAAGCAGAGTATGAGGGCGTGTCCTGACAGTACCTAGGTAAGGACTACTAGCCAGTCAGAAGCAGAGTATGAGGGCGTGCCCTGACAGTAGCTAGGTAAGGACTACTAGCCAGTCAGAAGCAGAGTATGAGGGCGTGCCCTGACAGTACCTAGGTAAGCACTACTAGCCAGTCAGAAGCAGAGTATGAGGGCGTGCCCTGACAGTATCTAGGTAAGGACTACTAGCCAGTCAGAAGAAGAGTATGAGGGCGTGCCCTGACAGTAGCTAGGTAAGTACTACTAGCCAGTCAGAAGAAGAGTATGAGGGCGTGCCCTGACAGTAGCTAGGTAAGGACTACTAGCCAGTCAGAAGCAGAGTATGAGGGCGTGCCCTGACAGTAGCTAGGTAAGGACTACTAGCCAGTCAGAAGCAGAGTATGAGGGCGTGCCCTGACAGTACCTAGGTAAGCACTACTAGCCAGTCAGAAGCAGAGTATGAGGGCGTGCCCTGACAGTAGCTAGGTAAGGACTACTAGCCAGTCAGAAGCAGAGTATGAGGGCGTGAACAGTGTTTTCTGTTGGAGATGGTAAGTCCCTTTGGGGGGGGACTTTGGGCTTTTTCACTTTGTAAACCTATAAAATGCACAAATAAAGATATGTAACAGGAAAAGGAACAAGCCAAAAAGCATAATATGAGCACTTTAATGAAGCGCATTAATTTAGAACAGTAAACAGTCCGTTAGTAGGTGTCCTACAACACTTGTTTTTAATGGACACCCTGCAGCCAATCAGAGTCGAGTATTCACCCAGACCGCGGCACGAATATATCTATCAGCTGCTCACCGTCCTGTTCCGGCCTCCGAGCTGGTCCCGGGTCTGCTGGTTCCTTCAGACAGTCCACCAGTAAGACCGACAGCTGCCTGAAGCCCGGCGGAGACGGACCGCCCGGCGACGCCATCATCTCCGCGGCGGTCGGTCAGAGCAGCATCGGCACGCAGCAGACCTGAAAGACACGAGGTTATCACTCATCAAGCAAACGGGGAGCATCTCGGAACAGTCTTTACACCAAAAGGCTTTTTCCACTTACGCAGACTAATGTTAAAAAAAAAATAAACTGGGAATGAGATCTAAGAGTCTCGCTAGAGTCGGTGGAAGCTACTGTTTAAAGGCGCTCTGAGCGATGTTGGGTGACGTCACTTGTTGTTGACGTTCAAAGTATTGTCAAACAAAACGGAGGCTTGCTCGCTCCTCCCTCCTCCTCCTCATCCCGTCAGTTATTGGCTGGAAAGCTGGAAGACTGTTTGTTATGTTTGGTGGTGCAGGTTGGCGCAGTTTGTTTTTGTTGCCGTTTGTGGCGCCTGGGCTGTCTACAGAGACAGCGTTTTTTTTACAGTGTGTTCAGGGGACTGGCAGCTTCACCATTAAGCTGCCATTCACACACATAAACTGGGGATAACTTTGGCTGTATCCCGCTTCTGTCCTGGTTGAAGTTGTTAACTGTATGGTGAAAGGCAAACTGTAAGTACATGGAGAGAAAATCCTCTTCAGAACTTACAGACACACTCACACACGCACGCACACACACACACACATTCACACACACATAAACATGCACACAAACATACACATAGAGACACAAACATGCACACACACAAACATGCACGCACACACGCACATGCACACACAAACATGCACACAAACAGGCACACACAACGGTATGGTGAAAGGCAAACTGTAAGTACAAGGAGAGAAAATCATCTTCAGAACTTACACACACATGCGCGCGCGTGCACACACACAAACATGCACAGGCACACGCGCGCGCACGCACAAACACACACACACACACACACACACACACACACACACACACAGCATGGTGAAAGGCAAACTCTAAGTACAAGGAGAGAACTTACCAATCGGAGCTAACGGCCAGTCTTTTCCCGGGCTAACGTTTGAGCTAAACTGCTGCTGAAGACGAATCCCCGCTTCGTATGATAATAACCACATCAATAAATGTCCACTCGTGTCTGTAGTCTTTCTACTTGTAAGACGTGTCTCTCGTCTTTTCATGACGAGAGTACAATTCTGAAAAAAACGGGATAAAAATGTACAAAACAAACGAAAGAGAAGCCGTGGATAAGGTAAATTATCAAACACGAGCGAAGGTTCTCTTCCGGGTTTAGTAGTTGAAGGACTGGTTGTCTCAACCAATCGGCTGCGAGAAAGTGAAGAGGAGGCGGGAGATTTAGCACCAATCGCTGTGTCGTATGGTTTCAAGGAGACGGCAACTCGTTTAGGTCAAAACTGATAAAATACGCGTTTTGTCCTACAGATTTTATTATACTGCCTATTCGTTAAAAAACGCCTTTAACGTTTAAAAGCCTTTTAAAACGTATTCATTATTATGAATATTATGATTATATATAAGGAAGAAGTGCTTAAAATGTAAGTGAATTAAACATATTCCTATAGAGTTCCCTAAACTCCACTAGATGGAGCCACGCAATCAGCCTTTGTCTCTTCACAGGGGCTTTGATTCAAATGGATGGTTTGTAATCATTTAAAAATTATACAGTATGACTCACTGAGACACAAGTACAATATATTTATATAGTAAACAGAAGAGAATTATGTGCGAAATTCTCAGTTTTGATTTATAAATGTGCAGATACACACACAGACACAGACACACACACACAGACACACGCACACACACACACACACATACACACGCAGACACACACACAGACACACACACACACACACACACACACACACACATACATACACACACATGCACACACAGACACACAGACACACATATACTGACCCACACACACAGAGAAACACAGACACACACATACACACAGACACAGAGACACATATATAGTGAATCAGAGGGTCGCTGGTTCAAGTCCCCATCGGACCAAAGTATGGTGGTGGACTGGTGAATGGAGAGGTGCCAGTTCACCTTCTGGGCACTGCCAAGGTGCCCTTGAGCAAAGCACCGAACCCCCAATTTCTCGGAGCGCCTTTCCATGGGCAGCTCCCTCACTCTGACATCTCTCCATTAGTGCATGTATAGGTTCTGAGGCACACACATAAACACGCACAGAGAGACACACACACAGACACACACAAACAAACAGACAGAGAGACTCACACACCACACACAGAGAGAGACACACAAATGCGTTGATAATTTGCTCTTTTGAAGACCAACGTTTTTTGAAGTCCCTTTGAAGTAACTTTTACTGATGTTGTTGATTTGCGAACCTCATTTATGTTAATCCAGTGCACTTCATGTCGAACTCAGTGAATGTCTCCTCGCGGTCACCTAGCTCTCTCTACCTTGTGTGTGCGCTGAAAATATATTTTCAGTGTTCCAATTCAGCCCTGGCTGTGTAAATGAAAAACAAACAGAAAGGAGCCACCCGAGCCACATAACAATTTTCCAGCCAATCGGAAACAGGCGGAGACACATCAGACGTACGGTTACTTCGCAAAACAAACGATCCGGTAGAAGAAGTCAATGCAATTTGACGTATGTTTGGATCATAATTTGGACGATAGTGTATGGATTTATTTCTTGCTTAACAGATGTTGTTTATTTTGGGACCTCGACCGAAAACCTGAGCGTTCACGATACGGTCCGTCAAAGACCGCTGGAGATCTTTGGGGCCGTCTGAAAGTATAGGCTGGGAACCGAATTCATTACTATCTGTAGGAGCCAATTAGTGCCCTTGCGCGATGTAATACATCTCCACACCGAGTGCAGTGTGTCAGGGTAAATGAAGCTGTCTTCTCCCATTATTACAAACACGGGGTCTCCACAAGGAAGTACAATCTCCCCAGTCTTATTTACCCTGTACACAAATGAATGCAGGAGCAACACACAGGAACATGTTACAATCAAATTTGCTGATGATACAGCGATCGCAGGTTTGATACGGGACAACGATGAAACCAACTAGCGGGCTTGGGTAGATCAGTTTATTGAATGGTGCAGGTCCAGTTGTCTTCTGCTAAACACAAACAAAACTAAAGAAATTATATTTGACTTTAGAAGTGGGGGCTCGACCCACCAGCAGATGACTATGGAGGCGCAAGGGATTGAAGTGGTAGGGGAGTATAAATACTTAGGAACAATAATAGATGCTAAGCTATCATGGAATACCAGCACTGTAAAAAGGGTCTGCAGCGATTGTATTTTATGCGGAGGATGAGACAGTTTAGAGTGGAAAAAGACATGATGGTCCTTTTCTATCGCTCTTTTGTTCAGAGTATTTTGACTTTCTGCTCCATTGCCTGGTATTTGTCTTTGTCAGTGACAAATAAAAGTAAATTACACCGGATAGTTAGTATGGCCAGAAAGATTGCTGGACTTTAGTTAAGTTCTTTGACCACGATCTGTAAATCCAGGGTAGTGAGGAAAGGACAAGCTATTTGCGGTGATGGGCTACATCCCCTATTTCAGGCGTATGAGGTGCTGCCATCAGGCAGAAGATATAGGGTGCCATCCTTACAAACCAACCAGGCTCGCAAATCATTCATTCCTACCAGCATTACACTACTAAATAAATTAGGGAAAATAACTTGATCCTTTCTGGCTAACAATACTGCATGTTGGTATAATATTAAAACGCCACTGATGATGACGCACCTTACTGTTGATAGCCCATTGGCGCTAATGATATTGCACTTTGCTACTCTTGTATGTATGATGTGTAGATATTTGGGATTGTGTTGGTGGCCTTGTGTTGTCTGTTGTTTATGGTCTGTTGTCTGTCTTTTTGATGAGCTGTATGGTGCAAGATGAATTTCCGAAAGGATCAATAAATGTCTATCTATAACAGCAGGCGGCGCTAATAATAATAATAATATGACGGTAATGTTAAATACAAGTAGCCTACTCCACAGCGACTCTAGGGGTCACTGTTGAAACTGCATAGTATGCCTTTAATATGCGTTCCCCCAGCCTGCCTATGGCCCCCCAGTGGCTAGAAATGGTGATAGGTGTAAACCGAGCCCTGGGTATCCTGCTCTGCCTTTGAGAAAATGAAAGCTCAGATGGGCCAATCAGCAATCTTCCCTTTATGACGTCATAAGGGGAAAGGTTACCTCCCCTTTCTCTGCTTTGCCCGCCCAGAGAATTTGGACCACCCATGAGAGAGAGACATCATGGCTTGCAAACGAGTGAAGCATGGCAGTTGGTCAAGGCCACACCCCCACTCTCCACCTTGCTCCCCCCACCCTCTCTCCTCCGCAATAGCATTTAAAGCTACAGACACAGAAATGGCACATCCTAAGGAAAGCTCATTGTGGGACTGGCTCTAGTGGCTGTAATTCTGCACCAAGGTTGAATTTCGGGAAAGAGACTTCAGATATAGTATTAGGGGACCACTAAGGTCTATATAAAAGAGACTTCAGATACAGTATTAGGGGACCACTAAGGTCTATATAAAAGAGACTTCAGATACAGTATTAGGGGACCACTAAGGTCTATATAAAAGAGACTTCAGATACAGTATTAGGGGACCACTAAGGTCTATATAAAAGAGACTTCAGATACAGTTATTAGGGGACCACTAAGGTCTATATAAAAGAGACTTCAGATACAGTATTAGGGGACCACTAAGGTCTATATAAAAGAGACTTCAGATACAGTATTAGGGGACCACCAAGGTCTATATAAAAGAGACTTCAGATACAGTATTAGGGGACCACTAAGGTCTATATAAAAGAGACTTCAGATACAGTATTAGGGGACCACTAAGGTCTATATAAAAGAGACTTCTGATACAGTATTAGGGGACCACTAAGGTCTATATAAAAGAGACTTCAGATACAGTATTAGGAGACCACTAAGGTCCATATAAAAGAGACTTCAGATACAGTATTAGGAGACCACTAAGGTCTATATAAAAGAGACTTCAGATACAGTATTAGGGGACCACTAAGGTCTATATAAAAGAGACTTCAGATACAGTATTAGGGGACCACTAAGGTCTATATAAAAGAGACTTCAGATACAGTATTAGGGGACCACTAAGGTCTATATAAAAGAGACTTCAGATACAGTATTAGGAGACCACTAAGGTCCATATAAAAGAGACTTCAGATACAGTATTAGGAGACCACTAAGGTCTATATAAAAGAGACTTCAGATACAGTATTAGGGGACCACTAAGGTCTATATAAAAGAGACTTCAGATACAGTATTAGGGGACCACTAAGGTCTATATAAAAGAGACTTCTGATACAGTATTAGGGGACCACTAAGGTCTATATAAAAGAGACTTCAGATACAGTATTAGGGGACCACTAAGGTCTATATAAAAGAGACTTCAGATACAGTATTAGGGGACCACTAAGGTCTATATAAAAGAGACTTCTGATACAGTATTAGGGGACCACTAAGGCCTATATAAAAGAGACTTCAGATACAGTATTAGGGGACCACTGAGGCCTATATAAAAGCATCCAAAAAGCAGCATGTCATAGGACCTTTAAGTGGTTATATGGAAATCCTGGAGCTGTCTTAGTGGGTACACTGTCTATACCTGCATATCACATAGACTACACCACTGACTAATCTGTAACTCAGATGACGATGATGCTGCACTTGTGGAGTCAACTCTGGATTACTTCTTGCGAGGGGAACTTTTTCCCAGCCTTGTGAACACCAAAACACCGACTTTGGCAAGCAGAGCAAAATCTCGCCGGCTCAATTAGAGAAGACGACGTTTGAGTCAGAGCTCCAGTTTGGGAAGTCATTTTTTATTTACAGGAAACTGTAAAGCTGATTTTCACACAGGAAAAAAAAAAACACATGGAAGCTGCACTTTGCCTTTTTTGTTTTTACACTTTAAACAAAGTGATGCACAGATCAGGGCTTTGCAGTTAATCAAATTTTGAGTGCGATTTCAGCTCCTAATGATCACATTGCACATGCACATTATATTTAGCAAGCGACCTCTTATTTTGTCTTGTTTTCTGAAGTTCAAACAGGAAAATTGGGAAGAAACAGGGAAATGTCTTCATGCACACGCACACTTACCGGCACACACACGCATATGCACACACATACACACACGCGCGCACATACACACACGCACATACACTTTCATCGCCCCACGCATATGCACAGACAGACGCAGGCACGCATGCACGCACGCACACACACACACACACACATACACACACACACACACACACACACACAGAGCTGGCAGGTCAGCATTAGCACACAGATTGCCTGCCAGTGGTTTTGTGCGTCCTGCTGAGACCCGGGAGGGTTCCAGTCAGCCGAGATGACGCCGACATGTTTGCAGGGAAATAAAGTCGCAGCAGGAAACCTCTCCGGTCTCCAGATCGTGTCGAAGAACGCACTCGGGAGCTCAAAGGTTCCCCTTTCTCCTTTCATGGTTCAGACAGCGAGCCATGTAGGGAATAGCAATGAGCACACTGACACCGAAAATACTTCAAAACTCGAAACACCATTCGTTACATTATTTCGTGCAGTTGGATTTTTTTTTTCCCCCGCCGGCATAACGCGCACTGCTGAATGTAAAGAGACCAAGTACAGTCAGCATTTCACACGGAAAGAGAGACAAGTTTTGAAACATTAATTAACATGACTTTGAAGAAAATATATATTTTTTTTCTCCTTTAAATAGTCTTGTGATCTTTTTAACGACGCTGAAGTTGGCTCACGATTCGCAGCTTCCGATTCAGCAGGGAAACATAAGTTACATCGCTGAGTGACTGATCCTACGTTTTTTTGTAGCCTCTCACTGTATTGAAAGCGTGTTAGTCATTAATTATGTCTGAAACACACGTTTAGATTTGTGAAAGCTTTATTGTCTTTATGAGAATGCAATAAAGGGAGATTTCACAGACTTTTTTTGGACATGATGACAGATTTGAACAAGGTCCACATTGAAAACCACAATACCTAGACTTATCAAATCTGGACTAAATTATCCCAGAGAGGCAAAAGATTCTTAAAGGGATACGCCACCGTTTGTTGAAATAGGGCTTATCACGGTCTACCCTGGCTGTAGATAGATGGGCCAGCAAATTTTTTGTCTCAGTGCAAGTAATTAGGTTGTTTTTTTTGTCTTTTGTTGGCTCACTTTTACTCACAACATGCTAACCGGCAACATAGGATTCCATTCACTACGCTAAGCTAACTAGCGGCGGCGCTGCCGGTGTTGCACCGGACTAAAACAATGCATGCACAAAAAATGCGTTGGCCCGCCTATCTACAGCTAGAGGAGACCTCACCTATCTACAGCTAGGAGAGACCCCACCTATCTACAACTAGGAGAGACCTCACCTATCTACAGCTAGGGGAGACCTCACCTATCTACAGCTAGAGGAGACCCCACCTATCTACAGCTAGGAGAGACCCCACCTATCTACAGCTAGGGGAGACCGTGATAATTTTGGTTTTATATCGGAAAATATGGGACGTAGAAATAAGCGCTGAAAATGTGTAGAAGAAAAATTTAACAATTTAAAACGTTGGAAAAAGCAAAAACAAACAAAAAAAGGCATCAAAAACGTTGTAAAAAAAAGATTTGCGAAACTGTGTCACTCAGCAATGTCAGTTGTTTCCCTGCTGAATCGGACGCTAACTTCAGCTAAAAAGTTTCCCTTAAATTTCCCTGTAAATTTCCCACTAAGGTCTATATAAAAGATACTTCAGATACAGTATTAGGGGATCACTAAGGTCTATATAAAAGAGACTTCAGATACAGTATTAGGGGACCACTAAGGTCTATATAAAAGAGACTTCAGATACAGTATTAGGGGACCACTAAGGTATATATAAAAGAGACTTCAGATACAGTATTAGGGGACCACTGAGGCCTATATAAAAGAGACTTCAGATACAGTTTTAGGGGACCACTAAGGTCTATATAAAAGAGACTTCAGATACAGTATTAGGGGACCACTAAGGTCTATATAAAAGAGACTTCAGATACAGTATTAGGGGACCACTAAGGTCTATATAAAAGAGACTTCAGATACAGTATTAGGGGACCACTAAGGTCTATATAAAAGAGACTTCAGATACAGTATTAGGGGACCACTAAGGTCTATATAAAAGCATCCAAAGAGCACCATGTCATGGGACCTTTAACTTCCTTGAAGGCGGGTACTAATGGATCTGCCCAGAGCCACTCTGGATCTGCCATAACCAATCGCTAACGTTTGGTCGTTGGACGACCTCAACGTCATCGTTCTCAGCCACTGCCTCTGTTCGCTGATTGGACCGCCAGAGATTTGGCCGGAGAGAAAAACCCAAGAATATACCGTAAGCCCAGAAAGGTGTACTGAAGGAAAATGAAAATTGAGCGAAAGTTCGTAGGAGGGCGGAGCCTGGCTAAGAGCACGCCCCGACTCTAGCAAGACTCTCAGGATCTCAGTCCCAGATTATTGGACATTAGACAGTGGAATCGCTTGAAAAGTCGTTTGGTGTAAGGTCGCCATACGTCATAAGCACTTGTTTTAAGCCGGCTGTACAACCGTTGAATGTTAAATGTCAGCACGGGCTCATAATTAGGCCGCTTAAACGCTTACATTTACTAGTTGACATCTATATGTACATGGGCATGATAACATAGCTAATGTTTAGCTCCTTCCTTACATTATTAATCATTTCCTTCCTCCTTTGTGTCCATATCTAAGATCAAATAAAATAAGATTAAAAAAAGATGAGATGAGATAAGAGTTGTTGCAGCCAAGAGGAACAACAGAAACAATTATAAGTATAGAAAGTAACAGAAATAAATAATAATACATCTCATCCGTTCTCTCCTTTCTTCCTATCTCTCTCTCTCTCTCTCCATCTGTTTCTATTTTTCCTCTCGACTTCTTTTCCTCTCCCTCTATCCTGCTAATTGGCTTCTGATGCATTTTTAATGTTCAGCCACCCAAACCACACTCTGCTTGCCACTGTGTGTGTGTGTGTGTGTTTGTGGAATTTTGTGTTGAAAGTCAATTTGTACATATCTTTTCTTGCTTCAGTCCACACTCCCAGCGGACGCCTTAATGGGCAGAGAGAGAGAGAGAGAGAGAGAGAGAGAGAGAAAGAAAGAGGGAGAGAGAGACAGAGAGAGAGAAAGACAGTCAGACAGGAGAGTTTCTGGTCGATTTGTTGCTGAAGATTGTGGTTAACAGATTCAACACAAAGTGTTTTGACGCCCATTTCGCTTAAATCCGGCGTCCGGTGAACTGGGTCACTCATTTGTGAGTGAGAGTCTTCTCATATTCATGAGTTCAATTTATCATTAAATGGGTAAAAAAAAGAAAGAAAAAACAACAAGTGAGGACATTTTTTGCGCCTCATGAATAGTTTACCTTGTAGTTTTACCTCACAGAACACGGGAGTTGCTGGTCAACCGCTACTTCCAACGGTTAGTTAGTTTGCTATTGTGTGGTTGTGCTTTGCCAAATCTTCCTCCACAGCGCTGCGGAGGAAGGTCTGGCAGTTTTCGATTGTGATTGGTTTTCCTCTAAATGAAAAACAAGTGAATACATGTGTTCTGTCTGTGGGTCTGTTGTATGTCTGTCTGTCTGTCTGTCTGTGTCTGTCTGTATGTGTGTGTGTATGTCTGTCTGTGTGTGTCAGTCTGTCTGTGTGTTGGTCTGTCTGTGTGTGTCAGTCTGTCTGTGTGTATGTCTGTCTGTGTGTGTCAGTCTGAATGTCTGTCTGTGTGTGTGTGTGTGTGTGTGTGTGTTTGTCTGTCTGTCTGTCTGTCTGTCAGTGTGTGTGTGTCTGTGTATGTCTGTCTGTATGTGTCAGTCTGAATGTCTGTGTGTGTGTGTTTGTCTGTGTGTGTGTCTGTCTGTGTGTGTGTGTGTGTGTGTCTGTGTGTCTGTCTGTCTGTGTGTGTGTGTGTCTGTCTGTTGTTTTCCTCTTAATGAAAAACAAGTGAATAAATGTGTAAATGAACGAGAAAGATAACAAGGGAAAATAGGTCCCAAAATCAATTAAGTGGAAGTTAACGAGGTACCACTTGACAGCACCAAACAAATGTGACAAGTAATGAAGGAAACAACTCATTGTTATGGTCATCATTGTTTCAAAATGACATGTTCGTGTGCATCATTACACACATTAGGTATGAACACCAATCCAATTCCTGCTGCGCCGGCAGACATTAAGTTATCATAAATCTGTGGCTCACTCCGGAGTCAAATGAGATAAAGGATTTCTGAAATAAATGATCAAGCAGGTTCAATGTTTGTATTTTAGGATTAAAGTAATGTTCCCTGGCTACACACATGAACATGTTGGTACTTCTGTACTTGTGAGGACCCTGATTGGCATGAGATTTCTTAGTTGTTTGTCACTTTTTTTTTTTTTTACATTTGACGCCTTTTCCAAAGTTTTTGTCACTTTTTAGAACATTGTTGTCAATTTTTGCGAGGTTTTTTGGGTGTTTCTTTAATCGCTTTTTTCACATTTGTGTTGCTTTTTTTCAACGTTTTTGTCTACTGTTGGATGTTTTTTCAAAAAACATTCAACATTCCCCAAACCTTTACCTAAACATCCTGTAATTCTAACCTTAACCCTAAAACCAAGTGTTCACCATCAAACACCCACAATCCTCTCGCCTCAAAACATGTTTTCCCATTTCTACAATGTACTTCACTGCACATATTTCCTTATCAAATATGTCCAAAAATGTCAACAAATCAAATCAAATCAAATCTTCAGTTTGCATAAATCGTCTTACTCTCCAGTGTCTCTTAATTTTCTAGAAACGTCCACACCCTTCAAACATGTCCTCACTCTCAAGGTCTAAAACCTGAATTCGCTCTAAAAACAAAAATAGAAGCGCACACAGAAATTGTTATTGGTTCACACAAATTATAAAAAACTCCCCATTTCCTCATCCTATAATCTAGCCGTTTGATTCGCTGAAAACAGTAGTTTTTAGGGATGCACCGAATCCAGATTTTTGGGGTTCGACCGAATACCGAGTCCACTGGTTAAGATTCTGCCGAATCTGAAACCAAATACCAAATCCTCCTCCCATCCTCAGTCCATGAACACAGTAAACACATGAATGAAGTAAACAGGGACTGTCCTTCCTTTGCCGTACCTGAAGTTGCTGCATTTTGGCACAACTCATATTCTTTCGGATGTTTCATAGGCAAAAGTTTTAACAGCGGCGATGTTGTGTATTGTTTAGGGTCCTCGCCACCACGAGACAAATCGGCAAATTGAACATGTAGCTGGACTTGAATGGCCTTCACTTTTTCTGCTCACGAGTTCCATTTTCACTTTCTCCCAGCCTACTGCGTTGAACGCTCCACCTACGTAAACACCTTCCTGTAATCAACGGCGGCGTCATTGCATCGACCAGCGTAGCGCGCGTAGTGCAAGCATAGGGTTAGGTTCGGTGGGAAAAAATTATAAGGTTTGACAGAAACCCAACCCTGTCAAAAAGCCCAATATTCAGCCAGAATCTGAAGCCGAATCCTGGATTGGGTGCATCGCTGGTAGTTTTAAAACAGTAACAGTTTATAGTGTTAAAACAAATGGGAATTTTCTCGAGTTATGAAAAAAATGGAGCCTAGTATCTTCCAAGGAACAACAGATAAATAACAGAAACGTGTATTCAAACTTGGAAAAGGTTACGCAAAGTTCGCAAGCGTGGTCAAAGTTCGAAGACTAGCACTGAATAATCTATGAGCGTTTCTTTTTTTGTCATTTTACATTAAACCTAGTATAACTTAAAGCACTTTGCAGCATTCGACATGAACATTCATACTGTGAGAAGAGTTGATTTCCCACAAAGCAATGCCAAGGTTGAAAGTTCAGTACAAAACTAAAACACTGTCTCCTACGTTGTTGTGACACTGAGGAAGATCGAATGACTCCAGAAGCCACCGTGGGATTTGGGATACAGTGTCAGAATTTGCTGAGTTTATCTATTATGGATGATCTGAAGGGTAATGCTTGCAGATGGAACATCATCTTTTGACATCATATCTTTTCTCTGAGTTCTGCTTCACAATTTATCTACTCCAAAAAACACCAGTGTTGTACTACTGGGGATCGGTCTGCTTGAACATTTCATTCAAATTCACAAATGTAAATGTCATGGGGCTGTCAGAGGAAATGGCCGGGGATCGCCAAAGTTGTTAGACTTTATCCTCTGGGGACCATGAATGTTTGCACCAAATTTGATTGTAATCCATGAAATTGTTGTTGAGATATTTTCGTCTGCGACAAAGCGGGGGACCGATAAACAGACCATCAATGGTGTCCATCCAAAAGAGAAAATTATTTTTGATGGAAAAATGTAGGAAAATATCATTTTCTACATGTCGACAGATAGTATAACAGTTAGCAACAATGTGCCCCAGGATACAAGAGTACAACAATAATTTTACATTTCATCGGGCTTCTGAGTTTCTCAGCATCATGGCTCAGTTGTTTTGCTCTTGTGTTTATTAAGTAGAACAGCTTCCCCAAGGAGAGCAGAGGTCCTGAGTTCTGCGGGAACAACACAGCCTGTCATTTTACATTATTGCAGCGTTGAGAGGTTGTACTAGGCCAAGGCCTCAGCTACATCTGTAGCTTTCCTCAGCTTATATTCTGCCTGGGGGGCTGTGGCCTGTAGAAATGTCCAACTGTTTGACTCTATGGACAAGTGCATTTGCCTAACGATTGCTAAGATGTAAATGCAAACAACTATCTAGTATTTAAAGCAATAGTGCACAAATATTTTATATTAATGGACATTCAAGCCATTGCCAAATGAGTCAATACAAAGCTAATTAAGCTCAACAAAACTCTCTCTGTATTTCTCAGTATGGCTATGTTTACAAAATGGTATCGTCCGGCGACTTTCGCGCACAGAAGCTTGAGTGAAGATAAATACCTCTTCTGAAGAGTCCATCATGTTTTTTTAATCCTCTGTGTCCTCCTTAGCTGCTAGCAATTGCGTGGAGGAGGGGTGGCGGTGGTGCGCGATCAACGAAGGCTTTCATTATGTGGACGCAACGACAGTGTTGTTGTCATTTCGTAGAATTCCTCATGAGGGAGACAGAAACTACGCACTATAGCTTTAAAGCTACAACGTCGCAGAAGATTTTCAACCAGGAAACCCGTGTGTTCCTGTCCCAGGAGTGTTTTAATCCAAACCACGATCTTTTTTATAATCTTAACTAGTCGTTTTGGTGCCTAAACTTAACTGTCACCGCCGTATGACACTCACTTTTTGTAGGCTAAACTTAACTGTAAAGTCCGCTGACAGGACCGGCAGCTCACAGTGCTCTGTACATGGCTCAAAGTGACTTTTTAATCGGCTAAATTTAACTGTAAAGACCACTAAATGTAACTGTTCCGTGCCTAATTTCGTGGGATATCTTTCGAATGGGTGTGCAAATATTTTGGTACGATATCATACAAACTTCATGAAAATGCATTGTCCTGATACGTTACGGCATCAGGACATGGCATGGTGGTCCAGTGGTTAGCACTGTGGCCTCACAGCAAGAAGGTTCTGTGTTCGAATCCAAGTCGTTCCGGGGCCTTTCTGTGTGGAGTTTGCATGTTCTCCCCATGTTTGCGTGGGTTTCCTCCGGGTGCTCCGGTTTCCCCCACCATCAAAAACATGTACTAGGTTCTCCAGTCAGTGCCCTTGATCAAGGCACTGGGTCAGATCTGGAGTTGGTCCCCGGGCGCTGTCATTGGCTGCCCACTGCTCCCTTGAGGGATGGGTTAAATGCAGAGAATGAATTTCGCTACATGTACGTGTATGTGACAAATAAAGTACCTTTACCTTACCTTACGTGTCAGTCCAATATTCAGTATCTTTTAGCTCTGGTTTGGTCTCCACCAACTTCTGATAAAAATATCTGGCTCTTTAGCTGCTCAATGCGCCACTGTGTTCACCAGCATGTGGTTTTCCAGGACACCTCGGTGGCCGGATGCTCGCCACCACCTTGTTTCCTCCGATTATAATCAGGTGTGAACGTGCTTTATCACAATTTTGTCTTTTAAGTTTGGAACAAGTCCACAACTTGAAAACTCGAAAACAACTACATCAGATAACTTTTAATGTTTTTTTTTTTACAGTCTGTTGACAGTTGGATCAGATAATATTGGGACAGGAAATCTGTCTCACCCACCTGAAGCAGCTCTAAGTCCTCGTTAATCTCAGATCAAAACAACCCAACACACACACACTCATAGACACACACTCTTGGCCCTCCCAACATCTCAAAGTAATTTAGACAAAACAAACAACAGCAGCTCCTGGGAAATAAAGGCAGGATGAAAGAAGAATGTTAATCATCTCCTTGTGGGACATCTGCACATTACCTGCACTCCTGAAGTGAACCTCAGATGGATAAAAAAATGAATCAAACTGTAACAACCTTCTTAAATCTTTACAATCAATATAACAGATAACACATTATATTATGTGTTTTCAGATTGAACACAGCTTTAAAGGCAGTGTGAGTACAATACATTATGTATTTGTATCAATTGACATCTTGTTTTCCTGCTTGAAGAAACCTTCACCCAATCAGGGCTTTATAGGCGGAATTAAGAACAGGGATGTCCTCTTTTTACATTGCTCACTACCTAGTTACATTACTTAAAAATAGCAGCTGAAACATTTACCTACAAATTACGACGAGCATAGATTTAATGGATGCATCTATATATTTCAATGTAAGTCATTAACAACTCTTAAAGCTGCTGTAGGGAGGATTGTGAAGATCCAGGACTTAGCCAAAGAATATGAACATTGACAACTTCTCAGTCCCTCCCCCCCCCTTTTTGCTAAAGCCCAAACTGTCTCCAAAGCCCCTCCCCGTACAAGGGAGAATGAATGCATGTGCATGAGCAGTGATTGACACGCTGTTAGACACTGCCCCTGGCCCTGATTGGTGCATCTGAAAAAATGCAAATCGCACTATAGGCTGTAGGTGGTGCCAGAGGAGCCAGATTTTTTTTTTAATGACCTGCTTCATGTAGAAGCTGGAACATAGGGTCAGTTTCAGCAAATATGACAGAAAGTTAGTTTTATAAGTCTTACCTACTGCACCTTTAAATCAAGTTAACTGCTCAAGTTAACTGCTCTTACCACAGCTTCTGTTTTGCATAAAAGATGGGGGTTGAATATGTTTGTACTTACCATACCCAAACAGGGTATTTGCAGATTTTTCTTACAGTTGTAAGGGCTTTTCACACAGGGAGCGATTTTCGCACCTCGTAATTCATTTTTAAGGAGAGGCGAGGGGAGGTAGGGAGGCGAGGGGAGTTGACAGGCGATGCGAGAGTGTGCGCAATTCCGTGAAACTGTCGCGCACACGCCCGCCTGCTACAAGAGTTGAATTGTGTTGAACTTTTCCCTACGCGAGCGATGCGTAATCAATGAACAAGAGACCGATTCTTGCTGTTTGTGAGTTCACTAAAATATGAAACTGTTTTGATTGATTGCCCGGCGTTTAATAACGGAGCGTTGTCCTTCACATGAGGAGCGTAGTAGACCCCCGCAGATCCATGCTACCATGCAGGCAAAGTGCCGTCCCTGTGTGAAAAGCCCTTTAAGCGGCGACCCAGAAAGAAAATTCTGAGGAATTTTGCGTCCGCACATTTCGTGTCTCCCTGGTCATTACTGATTGGATAGTGTAAAACAAAACAAACTAGAATGGGTGGTTTCTGGACAAAATGTATGTGATTGCTTCCAGCTGCTGCTGCTACAGTTACAGAAAGATATTCCATTCCAAAAAGTTCAACACCAATGCAGAATCATGAATCGGCTCGGCAGGGCCCCATGGTGGCCAATCACTCCCAAACTGATGTCAAACTGGTGCTGAAAGCTGATTACAGTCATGCTGTTTGGAGGATTTCTGGGAGAAAATCTTGTTGGAGAATTGTGCAAAATTTGAAATAAAACAACGCAATGATCATGGAATTATACTCACTTAAAATTGCATTGGTAAGATTTAAGCGCCACCCACATCTTTCCATCTAAATTTACAGAATGTCAATGTTTGGTTGTCGGACGTCTTCCAAAATGGGTTGCAACTGCATGTTAAATTAAAGCATTATGACAGTTAAAAATGCTGAATAGCAAACTTAAAGGCCGAAGAAGTAGTAACTGTGATGTGCTGAACTTGGACCCAGTCTGACAACAAGTTTCTGTGGCTCTTCTGGAGAGTTAACGCATGTAGACACAGGGAAAAAGGACAATGGTGTATCATTCTGCTCCTGAGGCTGTACATAGCTTAAAAAAGCAGACGAAGCCAAAAGAAAGAAGCAAATTAATAAGAAAAGACATCAAAGGAAAAGAACAAAGAATGTTTGACCCGTCCTACTAACCCTGCAAGCTCCCCCATCTTGCTGTTAAACTGTGTTTGAATAAGTGAAAACCCTTTGTATTAAGCGTGTGGAAACCATTTGAACAGAACATCTTTTCTTTCTCACTATGTATTTGTAGTGCACAAAAGCAGCCGAGAGAGTCTTTTGTTGCTATAACAACAGCTACCGCTACAGTATCCTAGCTGGAGTGCTATGTGGAGCGGTGCCAGTGTTAGATAAAACAAAGTGGCGGAGTGAGCTAGAGAAAGAACAGAGAAAGAGACAGAGAGAGAGAGAGAGAGAGAGAGAGAGAGAGAGAGAGAGAGAGAGAGAGAGAGAGAGAGAGAGAGAGAGAGAGCGGTGCTAACGTTAAATAAAACAAAGCGAGTTCCCTTTACAGGGAGCACTCGCCTATACCATATAAGCGTATGACTCGCTGTGCTCCGACTCCATTTTGTTCTTATTGTCATGGAAACGACAGATCTCCGCTTGTCTTTGGTCGGCTTTCAATAAAGCACTTGACGTAGGGCGTTTTTTCCAGAAAAGTTGTACTTTTTTTCAACTTCAAAAAGATGCTCTGTGCTGCAGAAAAAAACGTCGGTGGCGGCGTTGAAAAAGCGCTGAGGGCTTTTTTGAAAACATGCTTTACTCTGCAGGATTATAATGTAAAACAGACGCTGGCAGCTTAAAAAAAGACACTAAGTGTGAACATTACCTAAGAAGAATGCACATCACAGTCTGACATTCATTTCATTTGTAAAGAAGAACACAACATGGCTTATGGAGAACTGACTTTTAGAAATCGTCACAAACAAAAAACATGATACGTACGGTTTCCGATATTTTTCCCCACCCATACTTAATACATACTGTTTAATGAAAACCACAGTGGCCAGCTGTTTTAGGAAACTACTGATGAAACTATATGTTTGTATTTCTCAAAGATTCAAGTCCTCAGCAGGAACCGTGAGCTTCGGGGCTGTAAGACAGAGACAGGAAGTCGCAGAGTGCAGAGAGACAGACTAACATGTTCCTGGGATTTGTCGACAGCGAGACAAATCTAGAATAACATCAGGCTTATCCTTTAATGGAAGCCACGCAGGAGACTCACCTGAGAGTTCAGGTGTAAACACTTGGCCCGGCAGTCGGGATTAACGAACCGCACCGCTGCTCTGCAGTACAGCAACATTAAAAAGGTTTCACAACAAAAGGGAGAGAGAAAAGTGTAGCAGCTAACGAACTGGTTCGAACCCTAAGCGTGTGTGTGTGTGTGTGTGTGTGTGTGTGTGTTTGCTTGTTTAACTATATTCGTGGGGTCCAAAAACCGGGAGTCCAGTATACTTGTGGGGTCCCGGCAGCTTTGTGGGACCAAAATGCTGGACCCCACAATTTTAAAGGGCTGTTTGAGGGTTAAGACTTGGTTTTAGGATTAGGGATAGAATTAGGTTATGGTTAAGGTTAGGGTAAGGGTTAAGGTTAGGCATTTAGTTGTGATAGTTAAGGTTAGGGTAAGGTTTAGGGTTAGGCATTTAGTTGTGATGGTTAAGGTTAGGGTAAGGGTTAAGTTTAGGCATTTAGTTGTGATAGTTAAGGTTAGGGTAAGGGTTAAGGTTAGGCATTTAGTTCCGATAGTTAAGGTTAGGGTAAGGGTTAAGGTTAGGCATTTAATTGTGATGGTTAAGGTTAGGGTAAGGGTTAAGTTTAGGCATTTAGTTGTGGTAGTTAAGGTTAGGGTAAGGGTTAAGGTTAGGCATTTAGTTGTGATGGTTAAGGTTAGGGTAAGGGTTAAGGTGGCATTTAGTTGTGATGGTTAAGTTTAGGGTAAGGGTTAAGGTTAGGCATTTAGTTGTGATAGTTAAGGTTAGGGTAAGGGTTAAGGTTAGGCATTTAGTTGTGATAGTTAAGGTTAGGGTAAGGGTTAAGGTTAGGCATTTAGTTGTGATGGTTAAGTTTAGGGTAAGGGTTAAGGTTAGGCATTTAGTTGTGATAGTTAAGGTTAGGGTAAGGGTTAAGGTTAGGCATTTAGTTGTGATGGTTAAGGTTAGGGTAAGGGGCTAGGGAATGCATTATGTCAATGGCGGGTCCCCACAAAGATAGTGCCACAAACCTGTATATGTGTGTGTGTGTGCATGTATGCGTGCAGCTAATGTGCCAAATGAGGAGGAACATGAGAAATTCTGCAGTCAATAATTAATTTGGTGATGGGAGAAAAGAGGGAGTTTATGTTTCGGCTGCCTCCCGCCTGAGTACTTTGGCACCTACTGAAATTTTTATCACATTTCGTAAATAATTGCTTTGTGTGCGTTTTTTTCAGGAGGATCTCTGTAGATACCCGATGTTTTTAGTCCAGCGCTGCTCCACACTCTGACCCGTAAACGTACAGCTCAAAGTTTTACACAGATTTTACACTGATTTTATGTTTCGTGATCAGTGTGGAAAGCCAAACATTTGCATGCGTTTACATGATGTGGGTTACATAAATATGCGGCAGAAAATCTGGCATGCAACATATTAAATCTGAATTACTAATAAGTCAGTCTTACCCCGCTGAGGCAATGTGGCGACTCTGGTGGCTTATTTTTCGAAGAAATCTCAAACCGGAACTGGCATGTGTCGTGGAAAAGGAGAGCAGCTGCTGAAGCAGATGTGACGTCTTTTTGTTATTCCGCCTGCATAAGCGTGTTTTGTCTTCATAGCTGTCAGTTCATATTGGCGTGGAATATCCTACAATAAAACACGCAAAACAAACATTTGAATATCTGTCAGTATCGCCAGTGTATTCAAATTTCCTTCCTTTCCTCAGTTCGGTTACGTGCCAAACATCTCCTCGGTTCTGAGCAGTTTCCAAGCAACTAGAGGAGACTCCAGGAAGTTACTGCTGTTAAAGTTTAGTTTTTAATTATTCTTCTTCTCTGGCAAAGTGGCATAACACCCCCATGGAGGTCAAGGGACAACTCATTAAAAAAAGGCTAATTATTCCTCATTTCTTGTGTCCGTGACACCATTGAAATTAATGAGTCATAGCGCATGTAGAAATATGGTTATTTAAATTGTCTTAACAACTTTTACTTTTAAATATTTAGCCTACTTTTTACATAACTGTTTGTTGACCAACTGTACGCTTGCGTTTAGCTACTTAGTCATTCCAATATGCATCTTGCACACTACTTTACACTATTACTTTTTGCACTCTACATCCCACTCCATGTGTACTTGTCTTGATTTTGTGTCTTATTTGTATATTTGTATATTATGTTGATATGTGCCTATATGTATATTGTTGTCTCTATTGTACAGTGTGTGTCTATATTACTATTTGTCTATGTATAGAGATTTAACACCTACCAAAGTCAAATTCCTTGTGTATTCAAGTATACTTGGCCAATAAATCTGATTCTGATTCTGATATCCCTTTTCTAAAATAAGCCTTATCTGAGTTTAGCTGCTTCGGGATTGTTTATTTTGTGTTTCAACTCTTTGCATTTGAGTGTGTGCATGCTGGGATCTGTGATGAAATGTTGGAGCCACCAAACAATATAGTCAACAAAATGATGGCAGCTGAACAAAAGAAGCAATAGGTGTGTCTCAATGTATGCACTGACCGGAAATGCCTGTTCTTCCTAGTATTGTGTAGTGGTACTCATTGAAATAACACATATATACATTACTTTTGTAGAGTCCAGTGTTTTGCCATTTCAATCGCAACCGCTCCAGCTTCCTCGCCCGCCGTTTCCACAAGTTTGGTGGTCCCGCAGCTTCCGCTCCGTAGCAAAGATGGCGACCGTTGCGTGCGAGTAGTGTCCAGCGTTCCACGCTCAATGTTTTGACCGTTTTGAGTGCAGCATCCGGGAAGTGCACTGGATTTGGCCACACTTTGTCAGTGTGTAAGTACAGAACTTCGCGATTTGAGACACAGCAAATGTTACACCGAGACTGTTAACTGACAGCAAATTAAAAAGTCTTTTGCCGAAGAAATTGCGTGTGAATGCTAATTTTCAAAGCTCATTGGCTACTAACAACTCTGTAGCCTGAACATGTTACCCCAAAACAGTGACATATGTTTGAGTTTGTGTTGTGTACAGTGTCTGAAATGGAATGGATTTACTTAAAAATAACTTTATAACAATAGCATTTGATAAATGAATAAAAGCGTTAGAACTGGAAGATGAATTTGCCATGCCATGTAGGAAACTGCATAACATGAAGCATGTATCCACATGCGGATGCTCTATGAAGCATTTTTTTTAATTAGAGATGAGCAAATAAAATGATCAATATACAAAGTGCGAGAGAACATGAGTAAAGGATGTACTGTTTAGGAGTGTGTTTTTGTTGCTGCTGTAATCTTCAGGGTCTTAATTAGCAGAAAAGCGATGCACCTCTGGTGCTGCAGGCCCTCTGTGTGAGGCTCTAAAACAGCGTGGAGTCACACTGAGAATCCGAAAATCAGGGCGACCCCCCTCCCCGCCTTACACATCTTGCTTTCCTGCTTGTTAAGAGGCCTGTGATCGGCGAAGGCCGATGCTTTCTAATTGGCCCCGGGAAGGTGTGTGTCCAATCATTGTCTTTATCTGGCCTTTGAAAGTCTGAAGATTGTTTCTGCCTCTGGGAGGTAATTAGTACCACCACGAGACCAGAATGTCAATGTGTGTGTGTGTGTGTTTGTGTGTGTGTGTGTGTGTGTGTGTGTGTGTGTGTGCTTGCATGTGTGTGTGAGATTAACTCTGGCATAGAACCGACAGAGGTTCCAGCTGTGCCATACGGTCATCTTATTAAGGATTATCAGCCACTGCTGCTGCGACACCTGAACTATGTGTTTTACATCACAATAAAAATCCATTACTAAATCCCATTATTTAAAAAAATTGCAAAATGCGAGGAGCTTATTCAGGCGGACCCCCTGGTTCCGGACGAAAAAGTCGCATTTGTTTTCTTTACAGATGATGTAAGGTGACTCAAAGTTGAAGCACTTTAATTTCTTCCATCGGGGTGAAACTTTATTGGCTGAATCATCAGAGCCAACATACACACCACCCAAAATCCACCAACAACTCCTCCAAACCACACGACGATATGAGTTCGTTTGTTCCTACCCTCTAATACAACCCACAGGAGCGTTTCATAAATTAGCGCCCCTAGCGGTGGCAGGAAATATATATAATATCTTAGCCAGAGAATGTAACGGTCGCGATTTTAAACACGATAACGTTGTATAACGGTCACAGTTCGGTTACGTTTAGGCGCCAAACCTACTTAGTTAAGTTGATAAAAAGATGGTCGTTTGAGTTCATTGAGTCACGTGACGCAGAGCGTGACGTAGCTCCGTTTCTTCCTCCACAGCACTGCAGAGGAAGGTCTGGCTAGTACACACAGCATTCCTGGATTGGAGGAAAACGTGCTCTGGTTTATTGGCATTTCTATAAACCAATCACAATCATCTTGGGCGGTGCTAAGTGCCCGATGGAGCCACGGTGCCTCTGCAAAATAGCCTCGGGAAGGCACTTGTTTTGGTAGGACATGTGTACGTTCAAAAGTAGTTTTAGTCGTGCGACAGAAAACTCAGATTGGACAGATAGTCTGGATTTACCCTGCAGAGAGCTGAGGAGCAGTTAACCATAGTCCTCAGAAATCCACCAGAGATTAGAACGCCAACACAGAGGAAGGGGAAGGTGACGGACATCCAGCCGAAATAAGGGACATTCGATGGAATTTCTGGCAGCCCCTGAACGATCCTGGAAAAATGAAACTTCTTTCTTCAATATAGACTAAAACGATGGGGCTAAACGTGCTAAATTGCCAAGCAGCGAAGCAATATGGTGTCATGGGGTCAGCCCAATGTTCCCACAGCCCTATGTTCCCACATTTCTACGAATTTTCTTAAAAATAGGCCCTATGTTAGGGATAGGGTTACATTCCATCTGTAGTCCATTGCTACTGGATAATAGGTTGGGTGTAATTGGCTACCAAATTGGGAGAAAGGGGGATAAAATCTGATACAACACAATTACAATACAATTCATTAAAAAGGAAATGTGGGAACATAGGGCCTAATTTTAGAAACAAATCTTAGAAATGTGGAAGCATAGGGCTGTGGGAACATAGGGCCTAATTTTCAGTGAAAAAAAAGAAAAATTCTTAGAAATGTGGGAACATAGGGCTGTGGGCACGCTCCCGGTGTCACAGAATGTAATGTGAGGAGAATCTTGTCATGTTCGAAATATTAGTGTGCATGTAAATGTAGTCACTGTCAGAGGTGTCAAAAGTATTCACATTCATTACTCAAGTAGAAGTTTATAGATACTAGGGTTTGAAAAGACTTCAAGAAGTTGAAGTATCAATTCAAGCTTTTTACTCAAGTAAAAGTGTAAAAGTACTGGTTTCAAAACTGCTTAAAGTATAAAAGTAAAAGTAATGTAAGGGGGAAAAAAATGCCATTAAGGACAAAAGCTTAGCCCGCCCCACAGGGGCCTATATTGCACTACCCCACCTCCACAAAATAAAATGTTTCTAAAGGCTATAATGACTATAATAATGTTATATGAAAATCATAACTGCAAACTCAGAAGGGCTGAAAAAGGTGACACATCTCTGAGTCTATGTTTTTCAGACAACAGCAGCTACAGTCTGGTGTTAGAATCCTCTCCAGTGAAATACAGACACACTTTTACACCGTTTAGCTCTCAGCATTTTATCTGTGTTTACTCCAGCTGCTAGCTAACGGTAGGCTAACGTTACCTGCTGTCGAGTTTAGTGTTGACTAGCGTCCCGTGCGGCGATGTTTCAGTTCCCTCTAACGTCCGTTTTCGGAGCATCAGAGAGAAGCGCAGGCATTTAAGCGGCACATAATAAGGCACCGAAATCCGCATTGCTATTCGTTCCGGTAGATAACAGTCGTTAAGGCACCGGTGCCGTATTAGCACCGGGTCTGTGCAGGTGCGATGGATCGCGTACAAACCAATAGGGTGTCGGAATGGTATATGTTTATACTTCTCATCCAACCACAATCAAATTCACTCTATCCGGATGGCGCGATTTAGCTGTATAGGTTGTTTTTTTTGTGTGTGTGTTTTTTTTGAACGATGACAAGCCGAACTGAAATAGGAGTAACGAGGCTATTTTTAAAATGTAAGGAGTAGAAAGTACAGATAATTGCGTGAAAATGTAAGGAGTAGAAGTAAAAAGTATGCTGTAAAATAATGACTCCAGTAAAGTATAGATACCCAATATTTCGACTTAAGTAAGGTAACAAAGTATTTCTACTTCGTTACTTGACACCTCTGGTCACTGTGCAGTGCAAAAAAACCCGATACTCCCTGCACCTGTCTGTCTGCCAGTCGACAGGTGGATCAACCAAGAGCCTGCAGGATCTCAGGACAACTCATCCTACCCACTGGGAGAGCTTTTTAAATCCTGAGTTATCTCTGACTGACAGAAAGAAGAGGTTTACTGCATGTCTGTCAGGTTTAAGAGTTTCTTCACGTGCTTCTTTCCCTGTTTGACTGAGTCTCCTGTTGACACACAGCTTGAATGTCAGACAGCGACACGGGCTGTCGATGAACGTTGTTATTCAAGGGAACAAAGAGTCAGAATGAAAAGAAAAGTCTAAACTTAACTTATTCATTTCAGGGGTGGAAACATCGGCGTCTGAGTCGGAGCAGTGAGTCACATCTGAGACTCTGACAGAGATGAATGTCAGATGGAAAATAGAAATGATGAAAGGGAGAGAAAAGGATGATTAATGTTTACAGATGGGTGATAGATGTCCATAAGAAGAAAAGAGATACAGACAGAGGGGAGAAGAACAAGAGGGAGAGATGAAAAGTTTTTTTGTGTGTGTGTGTGTGTGTTTTGTGTGTGTGTGTTCTTGTTTAACTATATTCGTTGGGTCCAAAAACCGGGAGTCCAGTATACTTGTGGGGTCCGGACAGGTTTGTGGGGCCAAAATGCTGGACCCCACAAGTTTAAAGGGCTGTTTGAGGGTTAAGACTTGGTTTTAGGATTAGGGATAGAATTAGGTTATGGTTAGGGTGAGGGTAAGGGTTAAGGTTAGACATTTAGTTGTGACGGTTAAGGTTAGGGTAAGGGGCTAGGGAATGCATTACGTCAATGACGGGTCCCCACAAAGATAGAGCCACAAACCCATGTGTGTGTGTGTGTGTGTGTGTGTGTGTGTGTGTGTGTGTGTGTGTGTGTGTGTGCTGTTGCCAATGACAGTTAAAGTGAATCAATTGTCTTTCTGTTTCAGCTGGTGACTTCAAGTCTTTGAGTGAAAACTGTTGTGTGTCGTAGACGTGTACATCACCAGAGGCCAAGGGCGTATATTCAGTTCTCACTCGTTACAAATAAATCTGTTCTGATCTTGGTGTGTCTTTATGTGGGTAATACAAATAATCTATCTCAATAATCTCCTATATGTCACCTTTTTCCCACGCAGATGATTAGCAAGTGTGAAATAACGATGAATGCATTTGTTAACGCTGCTGATCACAAGGGGCTGCCGGCATTATCTCGCTGGGTCTCTGGGTTTAGATTAGATTGCTCAGTGGGAAAGAAATACGTCTGAACTTTTCAACTCATAGGCTGAGGGAGGAGAAATGTGTAAGAGACAACAAAGACAGCAGAGTGAGAGAGAGAGAGAGAGAGAGAGCGGACAGAAAAGGAAATGATGAAAGATGAGTGGTGAAAAGTTTGAAGTAGTTTTGGGGAGAACAGAGAGAAAAGGGTAAGAAAGAGAGAGATTGATGTAAGCCAGTCTCATCCTTTTTGATGTATTTTTCTTCATCCATCCACATCCATTCGTTCATTCATTCCTTCAATAATTCATTAATTCATCTATCTAAAGATGAACCTACTGTGTCAATGAAAGCTGGATCCTCCATTCAAACTGCCATTATTCATCCTTTATTTCATCTATCCAGCCATTACTTCTTCCATTTACATGTCTTTGCACTCACCCATCTTTTTAATCTCTGTTCCTTCTGTTTCATCCACTCTTCTATCCACCCACACCACCAGCTATGCTTTCACCCAATCATTCATGTCTTTTATCCTTCTTTCCATTGATCATCCATTCATCTTTCAGCCTGCTCTTGCCTCTATTAAAGGCTGTCCAACTTTGAAATGTCCCTCCTATAACCCTCATTACATAACCGTTTATTTAGTTTACAACCATAGGCGTAATTTACAGGGGGGGGGGGGTTACAACCCCCCCAATAATCAATACTGGGCTTTTTCCAAAGAATTTGTCACTTTTTTCAATGTTTTTATTGCTTTTTTTGTCGCCTTTTTTTAACATTTCTTTTTGGCCATTTCTTTGAATGTTTTATCGCTTTTTCCGACATTTGTCGCTTTTTTTTTTTAAATACATGCAGACGTGTCCCGGGACCGCCCTAGATAGTTGGAGATCTCAACCCTCCCCCCCCGCCCCCAATGTTGCAAGACTTAGGAACTACTATTACTAGGAATCTAATCGAATCGTTCTTGTAACACCATAAATCTAAGCTTCCTCACACAACATGCAGTTATTTTACTTCAGGAAGACAAACACACACACACACACACACACACACACACACACACACACGCACACACAGTCCATCACCTTTTTGGTTTGACTACCAATGTGTTTAATCTACCAATCGATAAAACTTCTAAAACGCCAATACATCTCCAGGTAAACTGTCCTGAGATGACTCCCCTGAAAGCACCGTTTGACTGACAAGTTAACAACTTGGATCTCATTAGTTTTCACATCAAAACTAAATCTTCACAGCCAACACGAGCTCAATAACTTTGTGCAGGCAGCAGTCAGACGAACACGAATCTCTGAAAATCACTCTCTGACGTTGACAAACCATCGAGTTCAGGAAATTGATCTGCAGATTGAAAACCCATTTGTTTGTTTGTTTGTTTTTTTAAAAAGCGCAGCCCGCAGAAACAACCTTTTCAAAGTCTGGAAAGCAGAGAGGACTTTTTATTCAGCACAAGAACGATGAAAAAACATGCACGCACACCACACACACACACACACACACACACACACACATACGGCTCTGGTCGATTCTTTTACGTATGACGATTCTTTCTTTTTCCTTGAATCAATATGTTTTATTTATTTTTTTACCAATGATTCGTCTAAATATTAAGCGGTTCTACGGTACCGCCGACGGCGACTACATTATATCCGTTTTTCAGCAAAACAGAGCGAAAGCTGAAAATGCAGAAAATCCACGTTATGTTCTTCTTTACAAATGAAACAAATGTCAGACTGACAGTTTCTTCTTAGTTTTTGAAAATGTCTCATGATATATTGTCTCTAGAAGAGTACGATTCCAACTTTTGTTTCTGTTAAAGAAGAAAAAGAAAATCGCAATACTCAATACTTCTGGAATCGTAATAAATGAAAATCGCGACACAAATGGAATTGGAACCCATGTGTAGCTTATTTTTGGGTTCCCCATTTCACATGTCCTACATATGATCATTGTACCTTCTGACACAATGGTGACGTGTGAATAAATGAAATGAACTCATCCTCAACACATATGCTCATATCGTCCCCCATGACAAGGAATCCTCCTGAAGTAAGCTGCTTCGTCCTTCGTTTTAATCCAAACTCTAATCGATCAGTGTCAGCTCTGTTTTCACTCGGCTGCTTTTGTTTGTTTGCGGCTGAATAGGAAGGAGCCAAAAGAAAAAAAGTCCCTGGGTGACTGATTTCCAAGGTACCACAGAAAGTACCCATGTAAGGGAGAACTAACAAAAGAGGGGGCCTTGAAGTCAAGAGGAAGCAGCGATTTTCTGAACCGTGCGTGACACCGTTGTTTGACTGCACGGTTGGAAATGATCAGATTCTTTTGAAAGGATGTTTAGTTCGAACAAAAGAAACCAATTTGCCCTGGCCATGAGCTGAACATTTTGTTGTTCGCAGTGTGATTCCTCTTCATGAGATGATGTGGTCTAACTTGCCCAGAGTTTAGATTTGTTTACTTGAGAAAAATAGTCAACCGAGAAGTAAAACCTTGAAGGTTGACTTTGGAAACAAAAGCTTGACACTTGATACGAGCGATACGGCAGCTATCAGAAAAATGGCATTGAACACTGGTTGATTGTTCCAACATTACCTCTGTACAAACAAACTGTGTTTACATTTTCCTGACAAGTGACTGACCTCTTTCGGTTCACGGTAATGAAGACTCAGAAAGAAAAGGGAAAAGCTGTACAACATTAGTCAAGGTTCCATCTAAATGTAGTACAAAATGCAGGGTGCGGTTTGTGAAAAAAGCAGAAGGGGGGGGATGAAACAAAACATGAAATAATTAAATCCCCCTTTCAATTCCCATGGATTTAGACCTACTCGGTGTAGAATATTAGCAGTTAATATTTGTGCACGTTGCAAAAGAAGCTGTGTGCAGTCATTGAGGAAGTGGTTCAAGGAAATGTCTCTCACGCACAGAAGGTAAGCTCAAGCTGTTAACTATAGTTTAAGCCTTTTATCGCATAAGAATGCATTGTGTACCAGACATATAGCAGATAAGCAGAAGACCAAGAAAAGACTTAAAAGTTAAAAGAATAGAAAAGGAAGTTTTATTTATTTTATTTTATTGTTTTATTTTATTATTTTATTTAAACATTATTGCGAAATGTTAAAAAAATCTTATTTCTGATGTTTCCACTGAGATTGTTTATACACAAATGCACGTACCAAAGGCGAATAGCTCCAAACCTGTTGTTGGGGAGTTACTGTGGCTGGCGGGGTAACCCATAACATGCTTCGGGAGAGATCCTTGTTGATTTGTGCCGATTCCACTGAAATACATTTATTTTGGTCTGAAATTTAGCTGGTACAAATGTTGATTTGATCAGGCCCTTAGGAGGAAGGGTTTGGGTGGATGCAGGGTGCGAACTTAATAAGACATGGGCTCCCCTGAAAACGTGATTTGTGAAATTTTGGGGTGGTCTCTAAAAATATTGACAATGTGTCACTTTGACGTGCAATTTCAGTTTTGTGTAACGTGATTGTCGTGGATTATAATGTGTAAAATTGCTAAAATATCATTCATTCATGCGCGACGGCGATTTAAACTTAATTCACTTCAATAGAGATAAATATACATGCTATTCTTGTCATGAGCATCAAGGCGTGGTGGCGCTGCGGTGCAAATTCAACTTCGTAGGAAAAATATAAACGTTGGAGGCCATTAATCGCCGCGCAAAGTCCTTGAAATCCATTCTGCAGTTAGCATCATATAGCCATTGCAAGAATAAAACAAGGCAGTTTAATTAATTTAGGTTTTTACTAAGAGTTTGTGTAGCGATGACATTAATAGCACTACCAATTCACCTGCTGCAAGCCCTGTTGGCACACCTCCCACCGGGGTGACAACGCAAGAAGAAGCTGAAGAAATAATTTCCTCTCTGGCTGAAGATGGTGGTGGTAAAACCTCGTCATAGGCGGGTCACCATCCTAACCCCTCTTGCTCTTCTCTCCTGTTAAATTGGAACAGCCAGCAGTGGAGGGACTGGAAGAGCCGATATACATGGCTGGTTGTTAAGGGTGGAAGCTTGGGATGCGTCGCTTCATTGAACGGAGGAATTATGGTATTCTTCGGTAGCCTGAGTAACTTTAACTGTTGTTCATTTGAAATCTCAAAGACAGCCTGACGCTTTGTTTATTTATTACGCTTTAATTATTTATTTATTTGTGGGTGGCTGTTTGACCTATCTATTCCTGTTGATAAAGTATAAGGAGGAGTTAGTATGCAGAGTGTTTGTTACTTGAAATGGAAAAACCCAACCCTAACCCTCACAGAAAGTTTGTGCTGTTTACATCAAACATTCAGCCGAAAGTTGCTGAATAATTATGCTTTCTGTGTGTGTGTGTGTGGAAAAGTAATTTAAAGTAGCAGCATTCAGTCTGAAGGGATGATTCATCTCTCCGTCTGAGCCAGCAGGACATACAAATACCCAGGGATAATTCTGTCTTGGCTTGACATGCCGGAGAAATAGAGAAAATAACATTTTGCTTCAACAACTTTTCTCTTTGATGAGAACGTGTGGATACAAGTAATGAGCACATCAAATGTTTTCAAGACACTGTGACTCGGTCGTAATGGGAAGGTGGGAGGTGCCAAGGTTCCCCGAGTACAGTGCATGAGTTAATTAACAGTTAGCGGGCAAGCAGTGCTCTCTAAGAACAACTTCTTCCCCTGAATCTGGGATCTCGTGATGACACATTTTATTAGAACTTGGCACAGAATTTTATATCTGAATTGTTTGAAGGCGACCTGAAATCCGAAGCACTCTACAGATCCTCTAAGTCAGTGGTTCTCATACGTATCACTCAGAGGTCCGCATCTGAATTATTTCTAAGGTTAGGGGTCTGGAACAATTGGCAATAAAAAAAATCAACATTTAATCAACTAACTTTTAAATGTTTAAGCAACAAACATTCAAGTTGAGTGCTCCGTTTTTAATTTCATTCACTATATAGTCCACTATGAAATTCCCACAATGCACTGCTAATTTGAGTGTACATACGATGTACCCTACATTTTACTCCCGTATACTCACAATGCAACACGGTCGTGTTTTCCCGGGGGGAGAAGAAGAAGCAGAAGGACCCTCGGAAACTGAAGAGGAAAAATGGCTTTGGTTTCTAAACTGTGGAAATGTAACATGCAAAATATATAATATACAACCTTTACTATTCTCCTATATACTCGGTTTGTTTCAGGGATGTATTAGAAGTATTTTTATTTTCGGTTTGTTAACATGATGCTGGGCGCGCCCACCTCACCGCATCTACTGACGCAACGATGCGTTTTCAGTGTAGTGTCCGATATCTCGCTTGGTCGTTCCCTATATATTTCACTATTTAATAAACACTATATAGGAAATAGTGAGTAGAGCTGTAATCGAGCCTTAAAAGTTAGGCCAGACTAGGCCCGAGAAGTACATTTTGATTGGAAGCTTTTTAAAAGCCCGAACCTGTTTACAGCCCGACATTATTCAAATGTGCGCACGCACACAGCTCTTTTGTCAAGAATGAGTCATTTATAAATGTTTTAACATACTTATTCATGACTAACATAGGCTATAGGCCACTTTGGAAGTTGGAACAAAGAAATAAAATAAGTCCTCCAGAGGCCAGCCTCCGTTTCACCTCCTCAGCTCTGTTGGCATACAAGGCCTGTTATATACCGTGTATTGAATTCGAACAAAGAGATGTTTGACCTCGCTCTCCCCTCCTGCATGAACACGACTCACTCACCATTATATAAACCGTGCAATTTGAAAACATGTAACAGCCTTCACAGTGGGTTGCTTCCCAATGAACACTGAGCATTTGATTTTTCCTCTAATCCCAAGAACACCCACTTTCCTGGACTGTCGCTCCGTGTCCTGCGCCAACATCCTTTTTCAACTGGAGCTCTGTCAAATCAGTACCGAACACCATCGACATGCTTCCCTGGTTGGTCTGCATGTTTTATCCCACTCACAACACTCAACCTGAATCTATTTTTCTACGGCTGCTAATAAACATAAACGCTTTTGGGAAATGGTCAGCAACAAACACAACTGTTAGTTAATAGGGGTGGGGAAAAACAATCTGACTCACGTATGTATCGTTAGGGTTAGGGTTAGGGTTAAAAATTTAATTTTACTAATGATTCTCCTAAATATTTTCAGTTTATACGGTACCGCTGACGGTATATATCATATCATATATGTTTCCAGCAAAACAGAGTGAAAGCAGAAGAAGCAGAAAGTCCATGTTATGTTCTTCTTTAAAAATGAAATAAATGTCAGACTGACTGAATGATGTGATGTTCATTATACTTCACAAGACATCCCAGATGAAAGTTGATGAAAGCCATATTTTGGAAAAGACCGGACTCTTACATCTTATGTTGTAATAGATTTTATTCAATTGACTGTAGCTGTCATGTAAGTAGACATAGCAGTAGAAATAAAAATAATTTAATGATAACACAAAGAGAACTTACAAAACATGCAAGCTGGTGATGTCCAAATACAAGAACAACCAGGGAACACGGAAGGAACGGGTGGAAATCAAAGAACACGAAAATATAGCTTACACTGGAAGGAACTCACACACAAGACTCACGACTTATGACGATAAACCAACAACAGACACAGAAATTACATAGACTAAATACACAAGTAAACAAGGCTGAACAAGGGACAGGTGACACAAGGGCTGGGGAACAGGTGAAAGACATCAGGGCGCGGCAGACAATCTCAAAAACGGTAAAAAAAGAAAGAGAGGAAGTAAAATGAGACAACACATGGGAGAACAGAGAGACTACAAAATTAAACAGGATATGGAAAATAACAGAAAAGCCACAAATATGAGAGCAAGAGTGAAGTCTCAGCTTTTGTTTTTGTTAAAGAAGGAAAAGAAAATCGCAATACTCAAAACTATCGAATCACAATACCTCTAGAATCGCAAAACAAATGCGAAAACGGCACCAGTGTATCGTGAAAGAATCAAATTGGGACAAAAGCATATCGTCCCAGCCTTAGCAGTTAACGGGGTAAAACCTGCAGCGTGTTCTTAAAGTCAAAACGTTTTCGTCAAGGATGAGCTAATTTGTGGAGCGTGATTAAAAAGGTGGAAGGAAGCAAACTGTGCGGGAGTGAAGGTGAAGCCTGAATGTGCCTCTGAAAGCTGCGGAGAGGAGTGTGTGTCATCGTGTTGACGGCACTCACTGAAAGAGGAGTTCAAAAGCGACGGCATTGCCAAACGCCTGTGAGAGAACATCCTGACCGAAAAGCAGGGCCAACAAAATCCTCTCCTTAGAGCAGGACTTGGCAGAGCTCAGAGACAAACACTGGGATGCCGTCCCCCTTTTGTTAAGAGTGAAAGACAGAACACAGTTCCAGTCCCTTTAACTGGGGATGATGGACTTTTCTGCTTGGCCTGAATGTTTTCTTCTCTTCAAACACAAAAACAGCAGACCTGCAACCGGGCTTACAGAGTGTAATGTTCAGCTTTCCAATACGAGAGGAGCTGCTGAGGACAGATACGTAGAACTCTGCATTCAGGACACGAAAACCTGCTCATCTTTTGAATAATTGGAACAACATTGTACAAGTCCTCCAAACTAACCAGTGATATACACGTAGGTTGTTTGTCCCTCCCCTCTAATACGACCCACAAGAGCGTTTTCCGTCCTCATATCTAAACCAGAGAACATTCAACAACGTTTGCGCTTTTAAACACGTTGTTAACGTTGTGAAACGGTCTCAGTTTGGTTAGGTCTAGGCCAGTGGTGTAGTCTAATACATACCTGCCAACATTTGATTTTCAAAATCCGGGAGATTTGTGCAGTGGCATGGCTACCAACATTGCCAGTTCAGCTTGCTTCATGTTTTCTGCCTCTGTCTGTTCTTTCATGATGAAGGATGAAATCGCCTGTGTGCCCTTATGTGCCTCTTCTACATGATGGTGCCGCTGTGTTTTAATGTGCTGGGTAATGTAATTTTCTCCGCCGTGCGCTACATTAAAATTAATGCGACACACCTTACAAAAAGCGTGGAGGTTGTTGATATGACTAGGTAAGATGCATGTAAATTGTTGCGCCCAACATGTTGAAATTTACAGCTATATTTCGATTTCTTTGCAGGAACACACTTCACCTGCCATCTTTATCGGCTCGCTTTCGGGTCTGAACTTTCCGCGAAGCTTGCGCAGAGATCAACTGCGCAACTGGGTTATAGGTTGCCAGGTTGAGGTGACAAACAGGTTGAAAATTGTATATGGTGTACGGATTGTGTGAATAGGATGCGTGTCATACAAGATCTGGCAACTGGTCAACATTAGACAAACATATTGGTCCGATTATTTATAAAGGAGTTTGGGCCATGCAAATTACTGGAGTTTCCCAGGAGAAATAACAAACCGGGATGGGTCTGGGAGATAGGGCTAAAAAACGGGAGAAACCCGGGAAAAAAGGGAGTGTTGGCAGCTATGGTCTAATGTATTGTAGTGGGTATACTGTACTGTATATGTATGGGCCTATATATATATGGGAAATTTTGAGCATCAAAGACTTCACTTCCTGCATTCTGACACACTTTTATGCACCATTTTACGGTGGAAATACCTTTATTTAGCCTATGTGAAGAAGAAAAACACAGATGAATGTTCGAAATATATCAAAATTATAATGGAAAGTATGTCGTTACATGCCATTGCGCATTTTTAAGTGGGTATATGGAAATCCTGGAGCTTTCTTAGTGGGTATACTGCGTATACCTGCGTATCACGTAGACTACACCACTTGTCTATGCACAAAAAAATACTTGAAAAAGATGGTGGTTTGGGTTCAAATCAGACGTTACTTCACTTCCTGAAGGTGTAAGCAAGTGACGCAGAATGTGACGTAGCTCTGTTTGTTCCGTAGAGTAAGAAAATCAAAACCTCGCCATTTCCATGAACCCCTGTCTCCTGGGAGAAAGTCCTATGTTTGTTTGCCTCCTTACAAGGAACTCGGCACTCTTACTTAATTATTACAAATCATATTTCTCTATATCTGTATATCTGTATCAGTGTCTCTGTGTACCCAACCGGCAGCGGCAGATGGCCGACCACCAAGAGCCAGGGTCTGTCCAAGGTTTCAGCCTAAAAAAAAGAAAAAAAGTTTTTCCTCGTTTTTCTATGTCTCTGCAGCAGCAGCAGCTCAAAGAGTGGGAGATTTGAAGACATTTTCATGGGGGAAGATCTGCATTTGATTGGTTTCCCTCTTGGGAAATGATTGCACATAATAACAGCACAGGCAGTAACCGGTAATTTCGCCGATCAGTGTCACCATCGCCCGTGTCATTTTCCTAATTTTCTGCACTTGAAAATGGTGACAGCTTCAATCAGCCTTCTCCACCTCCCACCTCCCACTGCCTCCCCGACGGATTCAGACCCACGCACACACTTCTGGGTAAAGAACGCAAAGTGTCAGTAGACATGAGTGGGAAACACACACACACACGCACACACACAGATTTCTAAGAGTGAAACTCTAGAGCCCGGAAAGTGAGAAGAAGTCATTAAACCCCCCTCAGATTGCCTTCCTTTTCGCTCCTCTCTTAAAACGTTACTCTCGCCAAAATGCAACCTAGGGTCTTTTTGTGAATGTACTCAAGTCAAACTTTCATTTAAAAGCACAATTAGGACGGAAACGCCACTTTTAAGATTGACCATATTTTTGTTTTCGGTCAAGAGGCCTTTCGAATGGGAGTGCTAGGGGCACTACTATGATCGCATCAAAATTACAATTTTTAAAACACTAAGAAGGCTCGACGCAACATGAAACTTTGCTCCAAGTCTCACCAGGGGCTCTACACATGAACTCAGCATTGAGAACATTGTTTGTGTACCCAGAGTTTACTAAAAAGAAAGTATTTAACAACTCACTTTAGCTGTTGGGTTTTCCACTCGCCACCATCTCGCCAGTCAAAACTAGTCAATATCCAAATGCGACGTAACAGGGAGGAGAGTAAAGACGGACAGCTCCTAAAGCTTAGTTCCATAAAAATGCACAGATAATTTGTTGTTTTGTCGTAAGTAAAAAATACTATTGACCTTGTAGTTGAAAAAGGAGCCTCATATAAGAATGACATGGACTATGGAGCCCGTTCATTCGCATTCGGAGATCAACACTTTTTGACTGGCAAGTGGCGTCCTAATTATGCTTTTAAATGAAAGTTTGAATTGGGTACATTAAAAAGACCCTAGGTTGCATTTTGGCGAGAGTTTTTACGCTTTAAGGCCCTGACACACCAAGCCGACGAAGGCCGACGAAGGAGGACGAAGGCCGACGAAGGCCGACGAAGGCCGACGAAGGCCGACGAAGGCCGACTGTGGCGTCGCCTCATGTCGGCCCTCGTCGCCTATGTCTGGGCCAAACGTTAGCACTGGAACACACCGCAGAGACTACAGCCGATTGCCGAGTGCCACGTACGTTCTGCACCTGAGCAAGAGGAAATAACTCTCCATACCAGCAGGCGGCGGGAATCTATTCGTCATTCAACAAGGGAAACCCGATACCGTCGCTATGATACCGTCAACAAAGCGTTTGCTTGATCAGCGGCAGAACCGAACAGAGCCTACGGTCCCTCCGCTTCACTCCCCGCCTGGAAGACAGCGGACACCGGGAGATGGCGAACCAGACTGTGCCTCTCCCTGTCTGTCAACCGTTCTCTCTGCAAAGTCTCCCTACAGTGGGTGCGGAGCAGAGCGACCCAACGGCCCCCTGCTGGGTCGTTAGCTAACTAGGTCCGGGCATCGTTCAACAATATTCGATACCGGTACGGATACCAATACCGTAACTTCGATACTGGTCCCTAAACGATACTTTTTTCGATTCCAATTTTATTAAACAAAAATAAATGTATTAAAAGAAATTACACATTACATCACATATCTTTTTATTTATTTTTTAGCTCCTACTAAGAATTATCTTGAGGCCACAAGATAACCATCTTGTGGCCACAAGATAGTATCTTGAGGCCTCAAGATAACTATCTTGTGGCCACAAGATAGTTATAATTAATTTTTTTGACAAAGTGGGACCAGGGGGGCTCCGTAAAGCCCAAAACATATTCACTTTAATATGATATAAAACAGAAAAGAGCAGGAAATCGCCATATTTGAGAAGCTAAAAAAATTTAAAAAGCATTTTTTGTCATTTTTGCACGGAAAATTTAACGATTCATGGATTATTTAAAAAGTTGGCGATTGTTTTTCTATCGCTCGACTAAGCGTTGCAGCTCTACTATGTTGGTCATGGGTTGCATACACTTTCTGTAATAATACATCTAACAGAAGGGGAACTCTGGAAAGAAATCTTATAAAGTGCGAGTCTAATTTGTGTCAGTTTAGGGGTCTTTCATGGGAAGAATTTTTGGAACCCCAGCGCTAAACTATGTGCAGCTTTCAGAGCGAGGAGGGTGGCTTTAATTTAACAGGAATTTAGTCTCATTCACGTTTTATTCAGCCAAGGACGATGATTTCCTCAATAAAAAAGTTTCTGCAAAAGTACACATTTGCAGAAACATCCAACATTTCCAGGAGTTACTTAAACTATTCCCTACACTGCTCTCTGATGCATCTGCGGAATATGTATCTCATCACAGAAAAACGAAAAGTCGCAGCTCGTCTCTCTTCTAACCTTCACACCCTCACACTGTTTCATGGTCAAACTCCTGCATCTGTGATGTAAGAGTCCTCCACCTTCAGGTTGGCGAAACACATTTTTACGCATGTAGAATTTATTTGCATTTCAAGGCTAGGCAAGGCATATTTATTTGTTTAGCACATTTCAGCAACAAGGCAATCGAAAGTGCTTTACATAAAACATTAACAGTTAAAACATATCTGTTGAAAATATTTAAAAAAAGAAGCTAATATAGAAAAGGACAGGTATGCAAGGGCGTAGCGGACACAGGGTACATGGGGGACATGTATCCCCCGCACTTTTCATGTCGGTGCCCTCTGTCCCCCACACTTACAACTAGGGTTGGGTACCGAAACCCGGTTCCACAGTAGGAATCAGACCGGATTAGAACGCAAATTTCGGTTCCTCATTTCGGTTCTACTTAATGTGTTGACTGAAATATTTGGTAACACTTTAAGTTTCTTATACATAAGAATGACATGACACATGAACCCTAACCCTAACCATAACTTGTCATGACAAAAACGAATGACACTTACTAAAAAAGCGTTATGTCATAAACGTTTATGACTTGTTTATAATGTTTCATGACACATTCATGACAGTGTCATGTCACTCTTATGTAGAAAACTTAAAGTAAAGTGCAACCAAATATTTTCCCTCTTTCGCTCCGAAATGGACGTAAAAATATCACCTTTTCTCTTTTGTCTACCGTTAGATAGCTACCGTAAATGTAGGCTACTTTTAAAATGCCATATTTTCCCTCTGGGCTCACCAAAATGGACGTAAAAGCATATTAACCATTCACTTTTCGTTTTTTCAAGAATCGGTTTAGGAATCGGAATCGTTTTAAAAGTACCAGTTCGGCATCGGAAACGCAAAAATCCAACCGGTACCCAACCCTACTTACAACACTTGATAAACTCATATAGATATAGGCAATAATAAAATAATATATAATAAAAATATGCCCCAGGATCCCCCTTCACTACCCCAAACACATATATTTACAGCACCCCCTCCCACCATGTGAGTAATATATTCAAAAAAATTTCATGTTTTTGCATATTGATGACCTTAGTACCACATATTTGCTTCATTGGCACGGAGGCACTGTTTTACTGCCGGGATGCAGAGCTAGAGTTTAGTAGGGTGACAGCTGCAGGAAAGAAGCTTCCTCTGAACCTGCTGGTATGGGTGCGGAGAGACCTGTAACGCCTCCTGGAGGGGAGGTTACAGAGGGAGGTATTGATGTCCAGTTCACTGAGTTTGGTGATCAGTTTGGAGGGGATGATGGTGTTGAATGCTGAACTAAAGTCAAATTTGCAGTGTTAAAGTATTTTTCCGGGTTTATGGAAATGTCTGTGTTTCCATCAATCGTACTTGAGATGTAGACTACTTGGAATCCGTAATTTGGAGAGACAAATGGGAGAGGATCTTTCAATAAAAATCGCCCCCCTGAAGAGTCTTTCCCCCATGGCCTATTATCCCATAACAAGCAGTTATAATTTAAATAAAGTGCCCTGGAGCTTTATGGCTATTGATGGATCAGCTAGAGGATGCCCTTGACTGATTCGAAAAAAGGCAGACACTACCTGCTGGTTGTCAATTAAAGATGCTGCTGCTGACCAGACAGTTTAAAAAAAATGTATTTCATCCCCTTCTTGGGATTTGAACTGCTGTATTTTCCTCCTTAAATGACTCATGATGCGCAGCAAAATCTGTGACAAGATGTTTTGTGTCAGAGTTTGTTTGACGAAACAAAACTCCAACCATCTGTGCATTTCTCCGTCTGTCAGTAGGAAGAATGGAGTTAAACGATTCGGCTGCATTCATTGGATTAAGATCCATACGCAGCCCGGCGCTCAAGGCGGCAGGAAAGGAAGCCCAGCTGAGCCGAGCCGCAGAAAGACTGAGTACTAGAGGCTGCCCCTGGGGGGGGAGGGAAAGGGGGGTCCAAACATCTCTAATGTCTCACATTGGATCTTTGGAGAAGGTGAATATATATTGTGTATACTTTAAAGCCAATCAGAGTCGAGCACAGATGAGTGTATTGATGATGTATTACTGAAGGGAATTTACACAATAAGAGGAGAGAAGCAGGCCGCGCTTATTAATAAAATAGATATATTACCTAACCACCACAGCCGGGAGACGTCAAAAGAACTTCTCATGAATAATAATGATAATAATAATAATAATATAAATAGCAAATATATTCAGTGTGTGTACGTTAGTCTTGAAGGACACGGAACAGACAGGCTTTTAATCTGAATGTGGGATGAATGTAAATGTTGAGTTAAATATGCCTCTTTAATGTGAAGAAAGTAGCATTTCTCTAAACCTGGGGACATACGGAGAGCTGAATGGGAGGAAGAAAAAGAAGTATGGCATATTATCCCGTAACAAGCAATTATGATTTAAATAAAGTGCCCGTAGCAGGAGCTTTACGGCTATTAATGGATCAGCTGGAGGATGCCCTTGACTGATTAGGAAAAGGCCGACACTACCTGCTGGTTATAAATTAAAGACACTGGAGGCAACCTCGCAGAGACGAGCAGGCGGCCACATTCACATTTGCAAGCTACTTATGTGCAGATTGCAAAATTACAGCATCGCTGTGTGCCAAAATTACAGGCTGTCATGAAACATTCGTACATATAGCTGTGAGAAGTATAAAGCTCTGTAACTGGGATGTATTGCAGGTATTTATTACTGTCAGCAGCACGTTGACTGCTGGTGTATAAGAGTGTGAAGATCCTCGTAGGGAGGAGGTCAGGGGAGGGGATGTTTGGATCCTAAGACACAGGGCTTTCAAGAGCAGAGTTCATGTCCTGGAAGAAGTTAAGGAGAAAACACAAGACTTTCACCCAGGAAACAAGTGTTCATGTCCTGGAAGAAAGTTAAGGAGAAAACAGAAGACTTTCACCCAGGAAACAGGTGTTAATGCCTGGAAGAAGTTAAGGAGAAAACTCAAGACTTTCAACCAGGAAACAGGTGTTCATGTCCTGAAGAAGTTAAGGAGAAAACACAAGACTTTCAACCAGGAAACAGGTGTTCATGTCCTGAAGAAGTTAAGGAGAAAACACAAGACTTTCAACCAGGAAACAGGTGTTCATGTCCTGAAGAAGTTAAGGAGAAAACTCAAGACTTTCACCCAGGAAACAGGTGTTCATGTCCTGAAGAAGTTAAGGAGAAAACACAAGACTTTCAACCAGGAAACAGGTGTTCATATCCCGGGAGTACTAATAAAGGGTACCGGTGTTTTAACCCAAACCACAATCTTTTTTTTCTATCTCAATCTGCACTTGACATGTTTTATATCGGAATGCAAGCGAACGTCGACTTTCTCTGTCAGTCAGGAGATTTTATGTATGTTTACAAAGGAAACTAACCTTTAGGCTGTGTCTTCCATCCCTCTCTCAGTACAGGAAAATAAAACAGCTTCAAAAAATCTCACGGTCGGTCTGTTCTCTAGGTTCCTGTTTTGAAACTAAGCTGCTAAAAAAAACATATTTTTCTTTTAATGCAGCTGGATCTGTAACTAGGTGTGACTTGCCGAGGGGGATTGTGGAGGATTTCCTCCGCTCTGCTTTTGATATCCCTCCCCTGTGGTCATTAATTTCTTATCCTTGGATAAGACCAAATACCAGGTACAAAACTACATAATTCAGGAGACCTTGGGATTTGAACTGCTGTATTTTCCTCCTTAAATGACTCACGATGCACAGCCAAAATCTGTGACAAGATGTTTCGTGTCAGAGTTTGTTTGTCGAAACAAAACTCAAAGCCATCTCAAGCCAAAACTCAAGCCTGATTCTGATGTCTGAACTCGGATTAAGATCCATACGCAGCCCGGCGCTCAGGGCGGCGGGAAAGATCTATAACCAACATCAAAGTCAGTGGACAAGCTGAAAAATACACGAGGGGCAATTACAAAATGTTTTTCATCACTCTCTCTCTCACACACACACACACACACACACACACACACACACACACACACACACACACTGCTCTGATAGGTTGAGAGCCCAAGTGGTCAAGGAAGCAGTTCAAAGGGTATTGATTGATGTTTGCAGAGATCAAATGAAATGTGTTGAAATGAGTCGGATGCATTTGTACTGTAGGGTTTGGACATGTCTGTTCACTTGTTTGCGCATGTTTCTGCACATCTCTGTACATTTCTGTGTCGGTGTGTGTATGCAGTGGGAAATTATTGATGTTTTCTCGGCCCCCCCCCTCCCCCCCGGTGACGATCCGACCAGTTTCACACCGAGCCGAGCGAGCCTGAAGCGACAGCAGCTTAGGGCCTCAAATCTGACAGACTCACAACAGGAAAAAAAAACACTCGCCGGGGGAAGCTTGCAGGACACGAGGGGAGGGGGTGGCGCTCGATGGTGTTTTTTTGCCTCCAACGTTGCCTTCCAGGCAGCTAACCCTAACCTTGACCCTAAACATAACCATTGCCACGCTGCCTGGAAGGCGACGTTGGGGGCAAAAAACACCAAACACCGGGGCTGGAGGAGTCGTGGTATCAGAAGTAACAGCTGTAGTTGTAGCACTAGTCGTAGTTATTACAAGTTCATAGCTGCAGTTTTTGCTCTAGAGGTTTTATTCCCCTATGTATTTGACATATTTCTATTGAGTCTGTTTTGCAGCTATGACCTCTAATTCCTTTGCACAACAAGTGTGACTCCGTGTCTGAGAAAAAAAAACATCAGACCAAACAAACTGATAACTGGTTCCACGGAGGACAGTCGTTTGTCTGCACACACTGCCATGACACAGAGCTGGTTTAAAATGGCGAAATATCCCTTTAAGTATACGTTATATTAACAATATATTATATTATTGTTTTTTTACCTTGCTGTCAGACAGCCATTTACGATGGGGAACTGAAGCTGTAATCTATGCTCTCACTAACAATAAAGAAAGCCACCCAATACCACTAACAAACTAAGCGATGGAGGCAGCAGTAGAGCAGCAACTCTTGTGTTCCGCGAGATAAAATGATTGAATGAAAATGGGGACTTGAAGCCGTTATCTCTGCTCTCTTCCAAGCCACCAGACTCCTTTATGACAAAAACATTTTACCTTGCAGAACACTGTTTTTGTCAAAGGAGTCTGGTGGCTTGGAAGAGAGCAGAGATAACGGCTTCAGTTCTCAGTCGTAACGGTCTGTCTGACAGCAAGGTAAAGTGCTGAAAATAGTCTAAAAATAGCTTCTACTTAAACTGAGTATGTTTTTAGCTGTCTAAAATGCATTTAGCTGCTGCCCCCGCCCACAGCAGGACATTGCTTAGCTTCTGTGTCGGTACTCCTGACATTTAATGTGCCATGTTGACACATTTGAAGCTTTATTTTACCCCCATCGCAATTCATTCAAAACAGAGTCGGCCGCTTAATAAGCTCGTTAAAACTAAAACAGCGGCAGGGACAAAAGAAATCACAGTTTTTCCAATAAAAGCAATACTAGTTAGTTCGTCTTCCCACCAAAATAATAGAAAAGTATCGATAATCGATGAAGACTCGGATCATTGAGCAGTCTCGAAAATGGTGTCAATATCGATAAAAATTAACTGACCCCCCCGCCCCCAGACACACACACCCGTTTTGTTGAGAACATGAGGAACAACAGCGTTTGACAGAAGTGGCGTCCGTGTGAGACAGATGTTACGTGTTCCAGTGTGGTGATGGATAGCAGGAAACAGATTAAGGCTGAAGGCTAAAACATGGAAACCAGCATGTAGTCACACAAACAGCTGCAGGGGACAGAAATGTTGTGTGTGGTTTCCATCATGCACTTATCACCGATTCATACTAGCTTCTGTCCTCTCCATTTATTCTACTTTGAATCACTGAAAACGCATTTAGCGTTTCATCCATCCGTTCTTGTTATATAATGACATGTCATTGAAAACACTGGGCCCAGTTCCATAATGGGAAAATATATGGGAAAACCTGAGTAGTGCAACTCATACACTTAAAGCTGATACATCGGGCATATGCTACCCCATTGAAATGCTTCAAAATGAAATTAGTCCCAAATCCTATTCGCACTGCCCAGATCAGGCACTTGGCACAACAATGCACATGTTTTGGGAGTGCACCCCAATCAGACGCTTCTGGACTGATGTATTTTCTATAGTGTCATCACTACTGGATGTTGTCATACAACCTAGTCCCTCCGTCTGCCTTATTAATGATGATTCACAGCTATCCCTCACTCTCAAACCAAGGTAGACTATTCTTGGCAGGGCTTACGGCAGCAAAAAAGACCACCTTAAGGCTTTGGTTCCACCCTAATTTACCCTTAACACAATACTGGCTAACTGCCTGCCGGTATATTACTTCTCTCGAGTGTACAACTGCATGCCTCAACAAGGCCAAACTCACAACCATGCAGGCATGGTCTTGGATTACAATGTCCATCCAAGACCACCTTGAAACAGAAAATTCTGACCTGAATGTAGATTTGTGTGTGTGTGGGGGGGTGCTTTAAACTTACTAGCTAATCTTAACATTGTAACTGCTATCTTTCATCTCCTTCACCATCTCACTTTTATCTTGTTTGTGCTGTGTATGTTCAAAGTAAATGTGACTGTAAATGTAACATTTCAATCTTTTCTAATAAAAAAATTGTCGATCACCAAAAAATATGACAGTCAGATGGGCTGTGATAGAAAAGAGAGAGAGTGTAGCAGTGGAAACCTGCGACTGTGTGACCTACATTTCAACACGCCATTAAAATAAATCCATTTTACTGCAACAACCATGGATCAAACTCATGCCAGCATCAGAGGCTGAACATCAGTTTTAGTCAATTTGCCCCGACAGCTGGCTGTTCAACACATGTCAGAAATCTCCAGGATTTGAGGTTAATTTATCCGAATCAGTGATCCGGTTAGATCCAGTTGCGGATTCCCATGTGACAATAGGCAGAAAGTTTACGAAGCTCAATAAATTGGTACAACTATGATCTACAACTAAGAACTAATGACGGCACGGGAATAAAAAAAGGATGTGACAGAATGATTGTCCACAGTGCTTCTTTGTCTTGGCATGTTTCAGGGTTGTAGCAGATCATAGTTCTGTTTGAATAACTTCTGTGATGTTTATAACGTGTGTTTTATCAGGTGGATGTCAGTGTCTTTTAAATGTCTCTCTTATCTGAGAAAAGGGTGCATTTAGGACGTTTACTGAAAGGCTGAAGGCATCGGAGGGCAGGTAGGATAAAGAATGCACCCTAGTGCCGATCAAATATTTGACACCGTATTGGTAATCTCTGTCTTGCAGGTCTGTTACTAATCTTTTCTCTTCATTCAGGCTTTTGTCTGGCTCCCTCACATTGAGTTTTTCCACAAAAAAAGGGCACTGCAGCAGCAGTTTGTCACCGTAAAGACCAAATGAACACAAAAACAAAATTGCATGAGTCAGTTTATTAGTTAGAGAAGAAGTACTAGAAGAACTTTGCTTCATGTGCATGTGACCTCGTTGTAGAACAGTAGATGATCTTGTGTGAGCTTGTCGTTTACTACCTCAGGCCCTATCTTGCACCCAGCGCAACGCAGCGCAACGCAGCGCAACGCAGCGCAACGCAGCGCAACGCAGCGCAGCGCAAAGCACAACGCAAGTGTCTTTGCTAGTTTAAGACCGACGCAGTTGTCAATTTCCCACCCAGCGCCCGCGCTGTTTAAATAGCAAATGCACATGGGCGTGCTAGTCTTACAGGGAGGTGTGTTCAGGTGCATTCTGGGAGTATTGCTATCTTGAGGCAGCGGGAACTGATCGCGCCATTGACCAACAAAAACCTGGTCTAAAGTCAATAACGCAGCATTTCATTGTTATTTTTAACAGCAAATTAGTAAAATGTCTAAGAATCTAGGCACAACATGCTTGTTACACACACAGGGACACACAGCAGCACACACACATGCAGAAGATTACAAATACAAATATTACGGTGCAAATCCTCCATCATAATAGCAATGCTCCAAGGTCCAAAAGCTGGAGGAGGCAAAAACTAAAAGATGGCGGGTTTGTTCAGGACACCCACATCTTCTCGCTAGTAATGACGACGCAGTAATTAGTGACGATTCTCTCCGACCAATCAGTAGTCTGCAGGTTTTCATGTCACCTTTTGGTATCGCCTCAGCTCGCTTGGAACCTGGACAGAGGTGATACTAAATAAAAGTACCTGTTGGCAGGTACCAGGGACTGTTTTATCATAATGGAAAACCAAAACAGGCAAGTAGAGCAGAGGCGAGTCAAGCAGGTACCATGTAATGGAAAAACGCCATTAGATGACTAAATCAGGTTGTTGGCTGATTGAGCAAAGCACTAAAACTTGAACTTTAGATCAATAAAAGGCTTCCCACAGACTGACAGAAAGGATAGAAAGACCTCACGCTGTGTGAGTGAGTGCAGCAGCAGAGACATGTTTTCCTGTTTGTCGTGGCATCATAACCAGCTGCATCTTTTATTTGCCAGTTTTTCTGTATTCGTCCAATTCATTTTTCCATTATCCCCTTTAAAACCCTTTTGTCTCCGAACTGTGTCCTCCAAACAAAAACAAAAAAATGTGACAGAGGATTTGGCCCAGACGGTGGGTCAGTCAGCCAACCGGTGTTGTTATTGTTACATGTTGTCACTGTTCAATGATTGTGACATTTGTTTTGTGCCGCTGCCAAAGCATTGTCAATTGTCTGGTTTTGGTTTTGGTGTGTGTGTGTGTCTGTGTGTGTGTGCGCACCTGTACGTCTATCTTTGTGAGGACCAGTTTGAGACCTGCAAAGTAAGAACAGTTTTAGAAATTCTTTTTTTTTTCTTTTGAAAGTAAAGTGACTTTTTTTTGGAACGCAAACACATCTTGGGGAATGAGGACATATGTAAAACAAAAAGTAAAGTCATTTTTGGCAAGACATTTTGGAGCGTGACGACGTTCAAGTTAGGACCATTTTGTAGCCTGGATGCCAGCCGAATTTAGCCCCGCCCACAACATTTGAGGTCGGGAAGTTCGGTCTGGACTTGATCCGTTGTGGAGCAACTATACTCCAACCAGAGCAGTTCGGACCAATCAAATTGTCAGGGCGGGCTTTATATGATGACGGACAGATGATCAACAGTAACGTAATCAACCACGTCACCAAAGAGCGCTTGGGTTAAATTTGTTTACAACAAAGGTGACTGCCGCTGGAGAATTGAGATGTGTAGATTCCGCCATTGCGTCTGTTATAGAAGATATCAACAGTGCATTCATTTTACAATCCTCAGCCGGCCCGTCTCAGCTCGACTCAAACCAGCTGGTGGTGTCGCTGCGACTCAGCGGTTCAAGTCCGCCCGAAAGCCTGGTAACATTATATGGTCAAGAGAGATAGAGAGCTGACTGAAGAGAGAGAGCACCCAGTGGCGTTAGAACAAAAGCAGTGAATCAGAGAAATAAAACGTTTTCGCCGATTCATCACTAGAAATGCAACTGTAGCAAGCACCTCACTATCACTAACGCTATCCACATTCATATTTAGACGAAACAAATGATGTATCCAGCTACAAAAAAGCCTAAAAGTCAGAAGTTAGGACGGAAGTGCAAAGAGGTTGGTATGGAGACGATACACCGTCTCGTCTCTTCTCATTGGTGTTGAGTTCTGTTGACAGTTGAGTTGAGTTCCGTTGCTCTGATTGGTTGTAGGTTATCCAATTGAGTGCAGCGGCCTTTTCTTTCCTGATTCGGTTGAAACACGCCTCATAATCACAGCCCAATGGAGCAGCATCAGACTCATATTCTGACTAGAATCTGAGTATGACCATGTCAGGCTAACAATTTTGGAATGTAAAGGCATTTGCGAGTGATGATGTTTTTTTTAAAAGGTCCCATGACATGGTGCTCTTTGGATGCTTTTATATAGACCTTAGTGGTCCCCTAATACTGTATCTGAAGTCTCTTTTATATAGGCCTTAGTGGTCCCCTAATACTGTATCTGAAGTCTCTTTTATACAGACCTTAGTGGTCCCCTAATACTGTATCTGAAGTCTCTTTTATATAGGCCTTAGTGGTCCCCTAATACTGTATCTGAAGTCTCTTTTATATAGGCCTTAGTGGTCCCCTAATACTGTATCCGAAGTCTCTTTTATACAGACCTTAGTGGTCCCCTAATACCCAGGGCTCGGTTTACACCTATTACCATTTCTAGCCACTGGGGGACCATAGGCAGGCTGGGGGAACTCATTTAATGTTAAAAAACCTCATAAAGTGACATTTTCATGCCATGGGACCTTTAAGTGTAGACAATTTTGGAAAGTGAAGATATGTATTTGGAACTTTTGACATTTTTACGAAAGCAAAGATATTTTGAGAGTGAGGACATTCTTTTAGAGTGAAAACTATTTTGGAAAGTGAAGACGTTTTAGAATGGGAAGAAATTTGGGGAAAATTATGACATTTCTTTTGGAAAGTGACGACATTTTTGGGAAGTCAAAGACATTTTGGAGCGAGTAATTTTTTTTAAAGCTATAGTGCGCAACGTTTTTATATTAATGAACAAAATTAAGACATTTATTTATTTGGATGATATATAATGAATTTTTGAAGGATTTGAAACCATTTTGGAAATGAGGACATTTTCCAACTGATCTGGAACAATACACAATGTGTACAAAGTGTTTGTAATTGTGGCATTTAGCAGATTTCACACTGGCAGACACATTTGTTGAGTACTTTCCAAAACATTTAGCAGCACCGTGTGTCTGTAGCCTGTGTCTGTCAGTGTGAGTGAGTGCCAGGCTTTTAACAGAATGAATACAGATGGGATGACACGCTGTTTCCTTGGCAGTCTCTCTCCAGAGGACAGACTTGTGTCAATGAGTGGCAGCTGCGTGCAAGGAAATCTAAGACCTCTCAGTGTCTTCTTGATGCTGCAAATGTTCACACTGAAAGCATCATCACAGCATTGCAAAACTGTAGAAACCAATGTCAGTAAAGCGAAAGCTACAAGAAACGGTTGTCACTTGAGCTTAGTGAAGACATGTGTGCGAAAGTTTGAAAAATATATATCATTTTAGATCCAGTCTGTCAGATTTATCTTTTTCCAAAAAAAACAACCTGTGACTGAATGTCACAAGCCCCTTGTTTCAGTCAGTCATTTGACTCATTTATAGGCCAACTCGTTCTCGCTTCAAACTCGTAAAATACGGACGCTTGGCCAGTGGCTGTCAGCGTCAGATACAACACAAAAAGTCACTCTTCAGCGTGTGTGTAGAACTCACCGGGCAGAGCAGCAGCTACGCTGTGCTGTAAGATGACATAGTATTAATAGACACCACGCTGTGGACTGTAAATAATATAATTATATCAGTACTTGTTATATCAGTACTTGCATAATTGCGTAGTTAGTAAAACAATACAAATGGAAACTGGCTGAAAAACGTGACGTTTTAAATTTAGAAACATTTTGAGTCGGTTGTGTTTTGCTCAATATGATGTTATGTGGCAGATCAGTGGGCTTGCTGCATTTATATTTAAGTAAAAAGACGTCCTCTGTCCCAGACGAAACCTAATCTTTAAGTGGAGGACACAAGCTAATTTACTAATTATAATATGGCTGTGTGGTGAACCTACAAACTTACAACTAAATGTCATTGTATTTTGCTGGCTTTATTGTACACCCATGTAAAGAACTCCAATAAATAAACGTTTTTTAAGAATATTTTGGTCGATTTAGTCTTTTTGATTGAATTAGAGGGAAACTTTGAGAAGAAGGATAATGGAACGGTCTCCATGCTACAATAATAATAGTATTAAGGCTTGTTTCTGTGTACACATATTCTAGACAAATATAAATTGGGTTGTGGTATTTGTGCCCCCTTTAAAAAAAATGCTTGAGAAATGTTGTCTATTGTCTCCCCCAACTTTTAAATGAAGTCTTTGATTTGAGTTTTTATCTACATCCCGTTATCGTAGCTACATAAATGTGCTTTTTAACTCTTTCCTAGCCCTTCAATCAATTTATCACTAGATAAATGGAAACTGTTGTTTATCTTGGCTCCAACACATCGACATATGTGATTGATGTTTCCAGAATGGCAATCTGAGCGCTACAACAAAACCAATTTTCTCTGCTGGGTAGATATTTTGCATTCAATTACATCCTTCGATGTTCATCAGATGTGACATGAACACAAATGCAGCACAAAGCTCTTAAGAGCAGCTTACACTGTACCGGGGGAACAGTAACCCACTTCGGAGAGAGCTGCAACGTGTCCTGCTGGGAAGAATGTGAAATTGACATTTGCTCGTTGAAGGCTACGCTATTATTGAGTGTTAAGACTCAAGTAAAAAAGTGGAATATACAGTATATTGTATATGTTTTTTACATTGGATTTCATTTTCTGTTCATTTTTAAGGATATGGTGGAAAATCTCTGAGGCTTTGTCTTCTCTTTTTCTCAAATGTTTACATATGGTACTTAACTTTAAGGCTGCTTTCACAGCTGAGCAGTTTGAGTTTGAGTTTCGCCAATGATTTCCCAAATCGATTCAGTTCAAAGGTCCCTGAATGGATTCAATCTCTGATTTGATTGAAAATCAATTAGGTTCATACCTGCAAACTCAGAAGGGCTGAAAAACGTGACACATTTTACACCTTCACATTGAACTAACATTGTAGGCTAACAACACAATTCGCTGATCTTACGTTAGCTGACAAGCCAACTAGCCGACAAGCTTGCTTTCCATTATAACGTTAAACATGTTAACAACAACTTTAGAGAAAACAATTATATTGTTTGTTGTTGTGTTGGCAGATAACAGCACTTACCTCAAAACTAATGTCAGTGTCCATTGAAGAAGTGCCAGAGAATTTCTCCATAAACGGCCTCCCCCCTTAAATAGTCTAAATAGTTAAAAGTCTTTGGATCTACACGATTCACATGGATGACATTTTCCCATTCAAAATGGCGATTTTCGACGAAAAGTGACTAGTTTGCAGGTTTGTAGGTTAGAGACATTTCAGTTCCAATACCAATTTAGCATGGATATAAAAGAGATTCTCAGAGAACTTCTTCTGTAAATTGTACAAGCAAGGAGCAACGCTCAAATATTTTTATAAGGCACCAGTTTAATGTTTACATTAAGAACTGACCCCCCAAAAAGTTTGTTTGTAGTACTTTTTACTCATACATCCATGATGTTAGACATTAAAAGATAAATTTCTGGATTGTATCAATCGATATCAGATTACTCAAACAAAGAGGGATTTTAATAGGAGAATAGATCATTTTAACCCAGCTCTAGTTTTGAAGTGTTTGGTTGGATTGTCCGGTTGGACCAATTGGGGCAGTAGTGTGTAAGATCATTCGAACTCTGGTGCAGACCAAACAACCGAACTCTGGTCCTTTTGAAAAGAGGGGACTTGGTTCGCTTCCAACAACACTGTGTTTGATTCACTTTAGATGAGAATGCTATCCGACCCAGATAAAGGAAGAAGGACTTGCAAAATGAATAATAATGAGTTAACTCATTTTAACACCACTAGTTTCTTTGACGTGCAAATAACACAGGTGCGTTCTGTGATCTGGGCCTCAGGTCGAAGCAATGCAGCAGTAATGTTGTGGATGGCTAGCAGAAAAAAAAGCTCCTTGAACAGAAATTGATAGCAGCTCATTCTTTGGAGGCAGACCATTAAATTAGCTAAAGAAAATCACAAAAATCGCCAATTAAAATACAAAACCAGCGATGTACTCTCATTCTACAATAGCCAAAATATTCGTCCAATCGGCCAACCCTATGCGAATGCTTACCCCCGTCACTCAGACACAAAAACATGGGAAAACAGGGCCCAGGTTGAAAAATACCGAAGATACCCTTCAAGTGACTGCCCTTGTTGCATTCTCGGATGCACTTCTGCTCCGTGGAAAACAAACTCAATAAAATGACTGCTGTAAGGAGACACCTCTTCTTGCTTTTGTTCTTCGGCAGTTAATTTCTTTTCAAGACAACTTGCAAACAACAAAAGTATCGACTCTGCATCCTGAGATTTGATAATAACCTCTTGTCTGTTTTGATCACAGGCCTCGAGACAGCAATTCTCTCTCCGTGTGAAAAAATTACGCCAGGTCGTGCTCGTTCCTGCATGGATAAAGGAATTGATGCGATTTCTTGTGTCACTTTGCTATAGCGTAATGACCCATTCGGTCAGTCCACCAACTTTTCTACTTCTTCCTGCACCAAGTTAAAGACGTACTCATGGGAAATTGTTCAACATTATCATAATCTAATATCCCCAACCAATCCATCCCTGCAGCCTATAATACTCTCCCCCTGGCCTGCTGCCAGGCTCAGTCATTAAGGTTCCGAATGAAATTGGAATCCAGTGTTCGGTTAAAAGGGTCAAAGCCATTGAGTCTGTCCCCTGATACCAACCCATCAACTCAACACAACTGGGAAAATATGGACTGAAAAAAGCTATTACTGTCTGTCTCCCCTGTGTCTCCCCCGTCTCTAAATCTACTCACTTTAACTGTCAATCAATGTCGTCGTTCTCAACCTCCTCCGCTTTACTTTACTCCCCGTGGTTTTCAATCAATAGCTCGCTCCTTGTCTCCCTGTCTTCCTATTCCCTGCTGGGTTTGTCTAACTGTGAGTCTATGTCTGTCTCGCTCTCTTACTTTATTTCCTCCAACAGTCAATACCTGCATTGAGCCAGCTTGAAGGAACAACTATGCATAATGAGGGGCTGCACCAACAGCGGTCGTTTGGTTCCTGATCTGATCTGGGACATTTTGCTAAAAACATTTGTGCTGGAAACAAGTCTTCCAAACTATATGATATAGGTTGTTTATTCCTGCCTTCAAACTATGCCCCACAGAAGCGTTTTCCGTCCTTATATCTAAACCAGAGAACTTAACGGTTGCAGTTTTAAACACGTCGTTAAAAGGGAACTATGCCGTTTTTTAGCTTAATTTACCTTAACTGAACAGCTTCGGAGTCATTGGAATGGTTATACAACTTTTTTTTAGTTGAATGCTGGTCGTCTCGCTTCCCCCTAGCGCCTGTGAGCGGAAAAACCCCCCTTGCAACTTTTGGCTGGCAAGTCACCGGCCTCAGCGTCAGGAAGTATCGCGTGATATCAGGTCTTGCGATGTAACGAATTGCTTCACGGCACTGCACACATGCACCCATTCAGGAACCAGCTAACATGGTAGCGATGGAGTTTTCCACACTATCGTCATGGCTGAGCTGGCAAAAAAAAGCAGAAAGCTAGGAAAGCGTTGTCGGAGGAACAGAGAAAGAGGAAACGGCAGACTCACCGAGCGAAAAGTCAGACAAAAGTAAACATCGGAGTTGCCCAATATCTATTCCAAAGCTGTAGGGGGAACGCTAAAGAAAAACAGCAAAGAAATGGCCAAAACTGCATAACGCCCCTTTAACGTTGTAAAATGGCCGCAGTTTGGTTAGGTTTAGACACCAAAAACTATTTAGTTAAGTTTAGAAAAAGATGGTGGTTTGGGTTCAAATCAGAAGTTACTCTGTATTCTTTTCTTTTCAAATGGGACATGAACCCCGGTCTTCTGGGTAAAAGTCCTGTGTCTGTTTTGTTTGATCTTTAGTTTTTAGAGGAGGCGTTTGTTTCCCCAGTGTTCCCACTTATGTCAATGGTCTCCTCGTGGTAACTATTACTGTGAGACCTCAAAGCTCATGTTCAGAGCGTTAATTAGCTCTAATTAAAAGGTCATTAATGGACAATGTTTGAGTCAACATGAACTCCCCTCAACATTTATAAACGGTGTATCATCTGCAAAGATATGATTCTCTGTACTTCTATTCTTTTTAGAAGACTTTAGTCTAAAGTTTAGACTTTCAGGCTTTTTGTAGCTGGAAATGTCATTTGTTGTTTCTAAATATGAATGTGGATAATGTTGGTGATAATGAGATACTTGCTACAGCTGCATTTGTATGAATTGGCGAAGAACATTTTATTTCTCTGATTCACTGTGTTGTTCTAACATTGCTCCCTCTCTCTTCAGTCACTCTCTAGCTCATTTGTTTCCCCAGTGTTCCCACTTATGTCTCCTCATGGTAACTATTACTGTGAGAGCCCCAAAGCTCATGTTCAGAGGGTTTTGCTCCAAATTAAAAGGTCCTCAATGAACAATGTTGGAGTGAACAAGAACTCCCCTCAACATTTATAAAACGGTGGGATTATTATACTCTGTATATTTGTCCTGTGCTGCACAGCGAGGCGACACTGACTGTGACTGAGCATCAGTCACCTTTAACGAGGAATTAAAAAATCACTTTGTGTTTTGTGCTGAGCTGATCACACCTGGAGCTGCCAGATGGGATCCAATGCTTTGTGTTTAACATTTAGATAGATGTCAGTTCTCTGCACAAAAGTTAAATTGTATATGTGACGGTTCATTTAAGCCACAGTAGAGGTGGTTAGTTATGTTTAAACACCTGAAACTGTAAAGGACGACCCTGCAGCTGTGATCCAGTTGACATCGGAGATAAATAACATTTATTTATCCACACTAACCCTTAACCTCATATTTTTTTAACATTGCACAGATTAAACAGAGAACGAACTGAAAAGACAGTAGATGAGTACAGAAAGTGGCTGTTTTGATAAAAAGGATGTATTTAAAGAAAGGTTGTTGTCAAAATACATTTTTAAAAATGTAACTTTTCAATGATCTTTAGGCAAATTATTTGTCATTTATAATGATTGTACACACACAGCTACCTGTTCTGTCTGATTCATGTTAAGTTTTTAGGAAAACAATTCGGAAAGACAGAAATGTAAACTCTAACAGGATTGATGTTTTGTACTTGAGATGATTAAGTGATCAAATTAAAATGGAACAAAGCGTACGGTATATAAAATTATACTTACTCGAGTTTTAAATTAATCTGTATTCACGTCGTGGTGCAGCTGGAAAAAAACAAACTGAACATGAGCTCTCGGTGTGTTCCCACAACGCATATCAAGACAGAAAGTTCTCCGAGCTCCGGCTGCCATTGGGATCTGTATACTCTGACTAACAGCTAATTAGGATCTGTTGAGAATGAACTAATTGGATTGGAAATGGAACAGCTACCATGCAAATGAACCCTGAAACCTTGAAACCCACACACCCAAACACACACACGCTCAGACATACAGTACAACACAAACAATCGCACGCTGATTGCATCACTATATTATTCATTTTGAAACTGTAATTTATCCGATATAAATAAACAGTTTTACTTGAAGATTCAATTTCAACATTCTGAGTGTTCACCGGCTGCCCTTTATTGAAAGTGCATGTTTGATTTACTGCTTTCTTGACAAAGCAATATTTTTTTTTAATGAATTGTGTTATTGTTAACATTATTGACGGGTTTAGTTCAGATGTTTCTCAGTGTGGTTGTCTGAGCTACTTCTCCATAATCAGTGTGTTAGCTACAGTACAGATGTTTTGGAGAAGCAGCCAGGAGTACCGACACGGAAGCTAAACAATGTCTTGCTGTGGACGGGCCGCAGCAGCTAAATGCATTTTAGACATCGGTTTAAATTGACACTATATTTAACAAATTTCTGGGCATGTTAAGCCTTTATTTGACAGGACAGCTGAAGACAGTAGGGGAGAGAAAGGGGCAATGTCATGCAGCAAAGGGCCGCAGGTCAGAATCGAACCTGGGCCGCTGCGGTAAGGACTGAGCCCTTTTTACATGGGGGGCACGCTCAACCTGGTGAGCTACCAGGGCGACCCGAGTGTATATTTTCAGAAAGCGCTTAGTGACTGAGAACTGTCTCCGCTCTCTTGAAAGACCACCCGACTCCTTTGACAAAAACAGTAATTCAACCTCGCAGAACACAATGGGAGTTGCTGCTTTACCGCTGCCCCCATCCGCTTAGTTTGATTGTGCTATTGTGTGACTTTGGTGTTTTAAAAGGGTTAGGAACTAATAAAACTAACAAACTAAGCGGTGGAGGCAGTGGTAGAGAAGCAACTCCCATTGTGTTCTGCGAGGTTAAATTACTGTTTTTGTCAAAGGAGTCTGGTGGTCTTTCAAGAGAGCGGAGATAACAGCTTCAGTTCCCTGTTGTGTTTTTGTAAGTGCTAAAGTACACACACACACAAACAAACACACACACACACACACACACACACACACACACACACACACAAAGACAGACGGGAAGAAAGAGCCCAGAGACGTGTTTGTGCTTGAGACCAGTAGATCTGTTGTTGGACACAGGTAAAGGCCAACACGTTGTGCTTGGTTACAGTCTTTCACACGTTCAATATATTCACAGAATGATACAATAAACGACATCACAGCCAATGGTACTAAGCAGTTTACATTCATGTTTGATAAAAGGTTCAAGCGGCATCTGTTTCCTCCTGTCACAAACCTCGTCAGGACACATCAGAACATTAGAAAATATCTGTTTAATTCTTTGTATATATATATATATATATATATAAATATTAGACAAATAAAAAGACAACAAAAAAGAATTTAAATGTGCTGCAGACATTCTTGACTTGGAAAATTATTTTTTAAACTGACGGACATCATATGTGTGTAATCCATTACTCAATTCAAACCGGATCAAAACATTATTAGTCTCTCCCCGTTCACTAACGTACATACTGTATTTTTTCCGAATGAAGGTCCCGTGATGTTCCACCGGAAGGGGAGGGACTACGCCTTCTCTTGACAAGGGCGGACGATGACATATCCACGCACTGCATTGTGGGATAGCTTTGGGGGTATTCGGAGCAAACCAGATGACATCAACGCGTCTTTCTGAACCTGCTTCCACTTAAAGTATGATGCTGTTCAAAAGTTAATGGCCAATTCTGGCGCAAAATGAACCTAGGGGTTAATTACATATGTGTACCGAGTCGACCGTTCTCTGGGATATGTTTTCATGCTAATCGAATGTGTCTCTAACTTGAAACAAGCAAGTGCAAACCGGTGATTAGCTTCTAAAGCTAGCCTTCGGGGCAGAGGATAAATCGCTATTTCTACACCACTAACAAGGCTCAAAATAGCACAACACTTCCACGGTAGCACAATGAAGGTCCCTACATGTAAACCAAAGCATTGAGAACTTTGTAAATGTAAAAAGTGTAAAAAGATAGTTCGTGGTTCGACTGTCAAGATGGCGCCTGGCTGTATAGTGAACGGTACTGTCTTTCTAAACTATCTTTTAAATAAACTTACAAAGTTCTCAATGCTTCGGTTTACATGTAGGGACCCTCATTATGCTACAGTGGAAGTGTAGTGATATTTTGAGCCTTGTTAGTGGTGTAGAAATAGTGATTTACCCCCTGCCCCGAAGGCTAGCGTTAGCCGCTAATCTCCGGTTTGATCTAGCTTGTTTCAAGCTAGAGACACATGAAAACCGATCTCAGAGAACGGTCGACTCGGTACACATATGTTATTAACCCATAGGTTAATTTTGCGCCGGAATTGTCCTTTAACTGTAAAAACATCCGATTTAAAACCCAGAGCATTGTAACTCAGGATGCGGTTGTTAAACTAAAGCACATTTTTTGGTTAACTGTTAAGACTTATTCTTAACTTTTTTTGAGTCGTTTGCCTGGAGAACATCGATGTTTGAGGTGGAAACAGTGTGGCGTTGAGGACAATATCGACATTTCAGCGGTTTTTGAAATAAAATATTTTCGTTGGAAGCTGTGGTTTTCCAGAATATAACTCAGCAGCTTGGAACGCAGGAATGTTTGCGACTCCGTTTAGTCATACCAAAATAAAAACAGAATCTTCTCATATAACTATTTTCTGTTTGTCCGTAAAGGAAGAAACCCATTTTCCAGTTTTTTTGAGGCATGCATTCACGGGGAAAAGAGACCAGAAAGGAGACTGAAGAGAAGCTTAAAGAAGGCCGGATATAATCAGCTGCTACGGTTGGTTCAGTGGGAGCAACGATGGAAGAAATGTTCAGTAATTTACCATTTTAGAAAGTGTAAAGGATCCAAACAGTTGTGTGTGTGTAATGGTCTAATCATTTCAGCTGGACTTGTAGGCCGTTATATTGTTGGCTAGTTTCATTTATAATAAAACATCATGTTTTATAAACTACATGTGTTTTGTGTGCAGGAATCTTAATGTGTAAAGTAACTAGTAACTAAAGCTGTAACAGATGAATGTAGTGGAGTAAAAACTACAATATTTCTCTCTGAAATGTAGCGGAGTAGAAGTAGAAAGTGGCATGAAAAGAAAAGACAGTAAGTACAAGTACCTCAGCATTTGGACTAAAAGGTCCTATGACATGCTGTTTTTTGGATGCTATTATATAGGCCTTAGTGGTCCTCTAATACTGTATCTGAAGTCTCTTTTATATAGACCTTAGTGGTCCCCTAATACTGTATCTGAAGTCTCTTTTATATAGACCTTAGTGGTCCCCTAATACTGTATCTGAAGTCTCTTTTATATAGACCTTAGTGGTCCCCTAATACTGTATCTGAAGTCTCTTTTATATAGGCCTTAATGGTTGAAAGCCATATGTCTCTCTCTCATGGGCGGGACAAATTCTTGGGGCGGGCAAAGCAGATAAAGGGGAGGTAACCTTTCCCCTTTATGACCTCATAAAGGGAAGATTCCAGCTCCTCCCATCTGAGTTTTCATTTTCTCAAAAGGCAGAGCAGGATACCCAGGGCTCGGTTTACACCTATTGCCATTTCTAGCCACTGGGGGACCATAGGCAGGCTGGGGGAACTCATATTAATGTTAAAAGATAGACTTCGGAAAAATGACATTTTCATACCATGGGACCTTTAAGTAGCCTAAAGTACTGGAGTAACTGTACTTAGTTACATTCCACCACTGAGTGGGAGGGAGCAGAGGGATTTCGGGGTCGGTCGAGGCAGCGGCGCAGTGTAGAGAGAGAGAGGATCAAGAGATTTAAAAAGGAAAAGACAAGAAAGGGACGCAGAGGCACAGAGGCTAAGTCCAAAATAAATGAAGGATTTTATGTGTCGAGCTGTTGATCCCTTCTTCCAACACGTGTTTGTGTGTGTGTGTGTGTGTTTTTCTTTGCTTCATGTAAGAGTACTTAACTAATAGCAGTTCTTATATGTGTTCCCGTTGTGCAAAGTGTTTGCAGGTCCTTCCTCAGCTCGCTGTGTGTAAACTAATTTAGCGTGTTGACACTGCTCCTGCCAGAGGGAAAACTGATCGCTCTAATTACCGTCAGGCAATCAAAGTTCAAACTCAAAATGACACGGCATTCTGGTAATAACGTTTTGAACAATGGGTTTAATTTGGAGCGGGAAATTAAGACCACTGTGCGAAAGAAATAAAAAAGAAATAAAAAAACGACATGAGCAAGAAGTGGCGCTGCTGGCGGAGAGTTTCCTGGTGGTTGGGAACATTAGTCTCGCATTGCCAGACCCTCCTCCACAGCGCTGCGGAGGAGGGTCTGGCTAGTCCACAAAGCATAAAACACGCTCTGGTTTATTGGCATTTTCCTTAAAGTACATTGTGTCAAACTTGAGGCTTGTGGGCCAAATCCGGCACTGCATATCAACTCAGGTTCACAATAAATTTGGGCCTGCCTAGATGTGTGCCAAACCAAAAAGAGGAACCATCATCAAACGACGCTCAAAGCCGAATTGGGCAGATTTTGTTGACTCTGACACCCAGAAATTCCCACACAACCGGTCAGTTTGCATATTCAGGCCTAGGAGACAGATTTGCAAAACTCTACGATGGCTAAGGAACTTTTTTCCTGACCTTTTTGGGGGTTATTGTCGACCACAACTGTAAGTGAGAAAGCTATATGAGACATGCAATAATACAGACAGCCAAGATATTTGACTTTATCGATTAAATAAAAGCATGTCAATTAACTCTACATGTCTGGCCCTCGATGCGATTCTCATTTCTTCCAGTGTGGCCCTTACTATAATATTATAATTTTTATACTTTCACCCAGGAAACGCGTGTTGGGTCCTTGGGAGTCTTTTAATCACGACCTTTTTCCTGAACTTGACTAGTCATTTTGGTGTCTAAACTTCAACTCCAGTCACAGCGTGGCGCTCTTTTTCGCGCCTATACGTCGTAGCTGTATCCTTCTGGCTGCATAACACGCCGGAATCTCAGACTGAACTGTTGGTGATCACGTTGCATCGTGGGTAACGTAGGCACCAGGGTTTTCACACAAAACAGAAGACAATCTCTTGTTCTGCTACAACGGTTGAATTCCTGTGGATGCTTAATCATCTTTTAAGTCTCTTGAATGACATAAATTGTACGTTATGCTTATAATGGTCCATAAATTGTGCCATTTATTTAATTTTTTGCATCTGGAGGTATTTTTTCCACATGATGAGGCAAGTCAGAGCTGCCTGAGAGGCTCAGTTCAAGGCGAAAGGAGCCCAGGCGTGAGTGTGGAATAAACTTTGAAACAAAAAAAAAGTCACTTTTGCAAACTGTTTGAAAACTCATCGATCAGGATCCAAATACCCTTCAAAAAAATAATTGGAAAAATGATGCAGGCCTGAAATGAACGTTATTTAAGCGTGAACATTTTAACGATATCTCTTCTTTTTTTTTCTTTTTTTCTTCATCTCATTATGTCGTGCTGAAATTGAAGCGTAACTCAAAATGTGAGCGCAGTCAGCCGAACGCCACTAAATCAGATTAATGTCACGAGTTTTTGAATGATGACTTATTTCAACTCCAACAAACTGATTTGAAGTCAGAGAGAGAGAGAGAGACAGAGAAAAAAAAAAAAAAAAAAAAAAAAAGAAAGATGGCAGCTTTGGACCTGACAGAGAGGCGGGAGTGAAGAACAAAAATGGCTTTGGTTTTTCCAAACATTCATCCGTCCACTTGTAGTAAAAAATGTCGTCTCTGTTTCAAACTAAATTGCAGCCTGTCGGCTCTCTGTCTCTCTCTCTGTCTCTCTCTCGCTGCTATGTGCCGTCTTTTCCCTTCCCTCATTGTCCCACATTTCTGTCTATCCTCTCCTCCCACGGATCCTCTCATCAGTCACTTTCCTCCCTCCCGCCCATCTGTCACCCTCTGCTCCATGTCTCCATTTACTAACAAAAGAAAAAAAACATTTAATCTGCTCTCTCCCCCACAATGTCCCACCTCTGTCTCTTCTGTTTAAACACTCTCACATCCGCCTCTCTCGGTAGGATAATCCACATTAAAACACACATTTTTCATTACATAACAATGTCTTGAGATTACACAAAGCTTGCGTCATGCATCCCCGTCCTCCTCTTGAACTCCAAAATCCGCGTTTTTTTTTCTTCCACCTGACAGATTCGTTTCAGCGCGGTTCCCGGCAGCGGCCGATTTCCTACGCTTTTCAGAAAAAAGCGTGGACAATCGGCTCATCGTGTCCCACTCGCAGTCAAGGAAGCTGCTGGTGGCTGCCGCCACACGAAATGTTGTCGGCAAGTTCAATCCTCTGCAGACCTGCTAATATGCATCCGTGCCCCGCCGCCTGTAAGCCACTCTGGGTTGAATGCTTCACGGTGGAGTTATTGTAGAACATGTTTTCAGGAAACAATCTTAAAGGTCCCATGGCATGTGTCACTTTATGAGTTTTTTTTTTAACATTAATATGCGTTCCCCCAGCCTGCCTATGGTCCCTCAATGGCTAGAAATGGCGATAGGTGTAAACCGAGCCCTGGGTATCCTGCTCTGCCTTGAATGATGAAAAATGAAAGCTCAGATGGGCCGATCTGGAATCTTCTCCTTATGACGTCATAAGGGGAAAGGTTACCTCCCCTTTCTCTGCTTTGCCCGCCCAGAGAATTTGAGAGAGAGAGAGAGACATCATGGCTTGAAAAAATCAAAGCATGGCAGTTGGTCAAGGCCACACCCCCACCCTCCACATTGCCCCCCCCCCACCCCCTCTCCTCCCCAATAGCACTTAAAGCTACAGACACAGAAATGGCCGGGACTGGCTCTAGTAGCTGTAATTCTGCACCAAGGCTGAATTTCGGGAAAGAGACTTCAGATACAGTATTAGGGGACCACTAAGGCCTATATAAAAGAGACTTCAGATACAGTATTAGAGGACCACTAAGGTCTATATAAAAGAGACTTCAGATACAGTATTAGGGGACCACTAAGGTCTATATAAAAGAGACTTCAGATACAGTATTAGGGGGACCACTAAGGTCTATATAAAAGAGACTTCAGATACAGTATTAGGGGACCACTAAGGCCTATATAAGAGACTTCAGATACAGTATTAGGGGACCACTAAGGCCTATATAAAAGAGACTTCAGATACAGTATTAGGGGACCACTAAGGTCTATATAAAAGAGACTTCAGATACAGTATTAGGGGACCACTAAGGCCTATATAAAAGCATCCAAAAAGCAGCATGTCATAGGACCTTTAAGTTTTCCACCAAATGTCTCGGGGAGGTTTGTCAACCCGAAAAGCAAAGCCACTTCTTTCTACTCCGGGACACTCCTGGAAAATGCTGCCTGAAAACGTTGCAAGTTCAATTCCCTGCAGACCTGCTAATATGCGTCCGTGTCCTGCCTGCCGAGGAGACCTTGAGTCATCTGAAGTTTTCCGTCAAATGTCTCGGGGACCGTTTTTGTCAACCCCCGAAAAGCAAAAGCCACTTCTTTCTACTCCTGGAAACTGCTGCCTGAAATGTTGCAAGTTCAATCCCTATGTAAAGACATAGGTAAAGATTCTATGTTGCATTCAAAGTCCAAAGTTATTGTCGTATCGGTTTTCAGGAACATAATCTTATCTGAAGTTATCCATCAAATGTCTCGGGGATCTTTGTCAACCCCCAAAAATGAAAGCCACTTGTCTTCTATTCAGGCGAAACTCCTGGAAACGTTATCACTTTGTCAGTGTCACACACATCCTTTCTCTGGAACAAATCCCCCTCCGAGGTCGCGTCCTCGACGGGCGCCGCTTCGATTGGACGAGGAGACCTTGAGTCATTCAGCAGCCCTGCTGTCATTCTTCTTTTTCTAATCCCTGCTCGTTCTTTGCCTCCTCTTCTATTTCGGGCTTCCAAAAACTCTTTAATCCCCCTCGCCTTGATCTCTCTCTCTCGCTCTCTCTCGTTGTTTCTATTTTTCTCTCCCCTCTGGTTTTGTCTCCATGGAATCTTGTTTTTCTTGCGTCTATTGTCTTTTGGGAAACTAAAGATTTCCTGACAACCATTTTCTTTTATTCTCTCCGTCATCCCCTCCATCGTTTCCTTGTCGTCTGTCCTCCGTCGCCCTCTTCGTCTCCCTCCTTCCGTCTCCCTCCTCCTTCTCACACGTCCGTGGCGTTCAGGTGCGTGGACACCACGTCCTGGGTCTCGAGCACTATCTTCTTCGCCCTCCCTCCTCCTCCTCCCCCTCCCCCGCCAACGGGGTGGATGCTGTCCAGCCGGCCGCCCCTCCCGCCCCGCTCCGCCCCCTTGCGACACTTAAAGACAGCGAGGAAGGCGGCGCGGTAGTTGCGGTTCATCCAGCCGTACAGCAGCGGGTTGGCGAACGTGGAGCACATGGCGACCACGTGGAAGACGGTGTAGAGCAGCCGGTAGTCGCGCAGGTCCAGCACCGAGCTGTCGATGTCGGTGGCCAGCTGGAAGGCGTGGAACGGCAGCCAGCTGACGCCGAACACCACCACCATGGTCACCAGCATCTTGGTGGTCTTGCGGCGCCGGCGGTGGCGCTCCGAGCCGGCGCTGCTCTTACTGACGGCGACGCCCACGCTGTCCGTCGGGCTGACGTGGCCGCGCAGTTTGGACCAGATGCGGGCGTAGGCGAAGGAGATGATGGACAGCGGCAGGAAGTACTGCAGGATCAACATGGAGATGCTGTAGAGGGTGCCGTCCGTGTTTTTACCGGGCCACTTCTCCGTGCACACCTGGAACACGAAAAAAGACACGTTCGGTTTAGTTTCACGAACTTAGATACATCTGGGTTTAACGTGCTCATATTATGCTTTTTGGCTTTTCCCCTTTACTTTATTGTGTTATATATCTTTTTTATGTTATGTTATAGGTTTACTGAGTAGAAAAGCCCAAAGTCCACTCCAACAGAAACCACTGTTCACAAACTGCTCCAAACAGCTCTATTGTAGCCCAGCCTTTACTTCAGAGAAAACGTTGGTCTAACTGATTTGGCAAATAGCTATACTTGCTTCTGACTGGCTAGTAGTCCTTACCTAGGTACTGTCAGGGCACGCCCTCATACTCTGCTTCTGACGGCTGGCTAGTCCTTACAGGTTACCTAGTATCATGGGAGCGCAGCCCTCATACTCTGCTTCTGACTGGCTAGTAGTCCTTACCTAGGTACTGTGAGGGCACGCCTTCATACTCTGCTTCTGACTGGCTAGTAGTCCTTACCTAGGTACTGTCAGGGCGCGCCCTCATACTCTGCTTCTGACTGGCGAGTAGTCCTTACCTAGCTACTGTCAGGGCACACCCTCATACTGTGCTTCTGACTGGCTAGTAGTCCTGACCTAGGTACTGTCAGGGCACGCCCTCATACACTGCTTCTGACTGGCTAGTAGTCCTTACCTACCATGTGCGAATCCTAACAAAGATGGAACAGAAGTGAGATGTCTCACTCTGTAGCTAAAACAGAGAACTCAACACACAGGGTGAAAAGAGGAGCTGCAGTAATGTGCAGTACAAGAAAAATATGGTGTTTTTTGAAAATTAAACCGCGTCAACCTATTCTGATATAACCTCTAAATACAAGTATGAACCTAAAAATGTGCATAATATGAGCGCTTTACATTAGATTAAGAGGAGACATTACAAACAAAAACATCATTTTTAAAGTTTGCAATTTTGGGCTCTTTATCTTCAATAACATGTCTTCTTTCAGACTGGTCTATTTGTTTCTGTAGATTTCTCCTAGATTCACCAGAAGTTATCATTAGGCAATGCCTCATTCGCATGTTCAACAGTCTTAATGTCAGAAGTTTCATGCTGATATCTTTTAGTTAAACTTTGACCCTGTTCACCTGTAGTGTCTTCAAAATGTCTGAATTTTACAATCCATATCTTTAAAGGTTTTGTTCTCCCAACCAGACTCCATGTAAATAATCACTACTTTTAGCGTGTATAGAGCCAGCATATCTCCACCAGACTCCATGTAAATAATCAGGACTTTTAGCGTGTATAGAGCCAGCATATCTCCACCAGACTCCATGTAAATAATCAGGACTTTTAGCGTGTATAGAGCCAGCATATCTCCACATGTAAATGGGTGAATTAAGGGTTTATTTCAACCAAACCAGAGTGGTGATTTGTTGGAACAGTGGAAAGACGAACCAAGACGGCTTTTCATAGTTTTATTTTGTTTCTGATGATAAAAGTGCTGATTATTTACATGGAGTCTGGTGGGTTTGGTGATGGTGATTTCTTGTTAAACTAAAAGGATCTTACTCTTTAACTAAAAGCTCTATCTCTGTAGGGATCCTTTCATAATGTTGTCAGACACTTAGAATCATAATCTGAGTCTGTCAGTGGCAACAACAGAACTTTTAGTGGACGCTAACTGACGCTGAACATTGCAGCTTGTTTCGTCTTTCTTAACACTGGACCAATTTAAAATTAACAAAATTAATTGTTTTTCCCATCAGTCACTTAGACACACAAACATGGGTAAATAGAGTCCAACGAGAGCATGCAATTAGTGAAGAAATTGCACTGTAAATGCTGTATGATGAAAGGCTGACGCTACACTGGAGCGCTAGCTTGAATGTGTAAGAAGTACTGTAGGTGAAGTAGTAGAAATAGTTGAAAAAGTGGGAATCAGTTTCTATGACATAGTTTCTATGTTGAAAAATGTGGAAGAAAAGGGGTACAGGAGAATAATAATAAAGAACAGAAGAACATAAGCCTTCAGCATTCAAATAATGCAACAAATGAAAAAGCAGAATGACAGAGTGGAAAGAGTATGGCGATTATGGAGAGCAATCTGCGAGGAGTAAGTGATGAAAGGAGTGAGGAGAGGAGAGAGGAGGGGAGAGATGAAAGAGAGAGAGAGAGAGAGAGGAGTACAGCGGGGAACGAGCAGGGGATCAAAGACACGAAGAAGTGTATGTGTGTGTGTGTGTGTGTGTGTGTGTGTGTGCGTGTGTGTGTGTGTGTATGCATGAATGCTGTATATGTGTGTGTGTGTTGTGTGTGTGTGTGTGTGTGTATGCAATGCATGAATGCTGTATATGTGTGTGTGTGTGTGTGTGTGTGTGTGTGTGCTTGGCGTGCATGCATGCATGCGTGCATGTGTGTGCGTGCATGTGTGTGTGTATGCATGCGTGTATTTGCGTGTGTCTGTGTGTGTGCGCGTGCATACATGCATGCGTGCATGTGTGTGCGTGCACATGTGTGTGTGTATGCATGCGTGTATTTGCGTGTGTCTGTGTGTGTGTGTGTGCATGCATGAATGTGTGCATGTGTGTGTGTGTATGTGTGTGTGTGTAAGCGTGCATGTGTGTGTGTGTTTGTGTGTGTGAGAGCATGCATGTTGTGTGTGTGTGTGTGTGTGTATGTATGTGTGTACGTACGTGCATGCATGCGTGCATGTGTGTGTGTGTGTGTCTGTGTGTGTGAGCGTGTGTGTGTGTGTGTTTGTGTGTGTGTGCGCACATGTGTGCCTGCGTGTGTGTGTGTGTGCACCTGTATGGTGTGTCCCGGTTCCATGCTGAAGGAGCCGTACTCTCTGAAGATGGCCAGAGGACTGGCAAGCACGGCGCTCAGCACCCAAGTCAGCGCTATCACCCCGAAACACACGTCCTTGCGCATCCTGGTCTCCAGGTGGTACACAATACACCTGAAACACACAACACACACACACACACACGTCACTTTGGATTTGTTTTGGCTCAGGAAATAGCTGTTATAGATCAATAATGAATGAGGGAACACATCCGTGTCAATAAGTCGACTAACAGGTGAACCGGGAAAGAGTTACTACTTATATTGAGACTGCGAATTTTCTGAAATTGTGTGTTTAAATATGAAAAATGAAGCATTATTTTGTTAAATATGTCCAGAACAGAAATGTGAACATTGTTACCAGGTTACAAATTCTTGTTTCATGTTGTTAACATATTAAAGTCAAAAGGTTTTTACAGAGGGTATTTTGGATATCCCTTTTTATCGCTCTGTAGATCAGAAAATACTGTTAACAGCAATAAAAAAAATCCACATTGCTTCACGTTTTTTTACAGTTAATCAGTTGTTCTGTAGTGCTATTGTTATGCATTGAATATTATATGAAATATCCATAAAACATGTCACTTAGTCAGGGTGATATCTGTTAGTTAAACTTTGACCCTGTTCAGCTATAGTGTCTTCAAAATGTCTATATTTTACAATCCATATCTTCTTCTTTACAATCCATATCCAAGGTTTTGTTCTCCCCACCAGACTCCATGTAAATAATCAATACTTTTACCTTGTATAGAGCCATCATATTTCCACATGTAAATGGGTGAATTAAGGGTTTATTTCAACCCATTTATTTCCATAATGTGGTCAGACACTTAGAAAAACAAAAATCAAAACTTATTGATTCCACTTTTTAATTACAAGTAGAACCAAAACTTCAATAATCACCTCGTCCGTTTTGGTCTGGGCTGCATCTTAGTCAGCACAAAGAAAGAGTGAACTCATTAAATGGGTCCTCAGGTTTCTTGTTCAGGCCTCCAGTGAGCGTTAAAGTCTGCCAGGGCTGAAAATGGCCCCGGCAGCACAATGCTCTGCAGTTTTGCGCACTAAAAACGAGCCGAGTGTGTCTCTGTGGTCTTCTGTCAGCCGTCTGTTTGTTGTCGTGCAGATTGGATCAAAAGCTGGCAAAGCTGCTTTTTAGCTTTTTACAGTCCCTGCTGATGCACAGAACTGAGCTGTGGCAAATATGTAATGTCTTTAAAAGTAGGACTCCAACTTTTCTTTTCCTCACAAGTCATGGACAAAGTTTGTGTATATTCTGAGTTTTTTTTTTAGCTGCAATTTCAACGCATTCTCCTAAATGGGTTTGTACGATATCCTAGGGAAATGCATGCACACCAATTTGTATAATGTACTACGAAATTATGCGACTGCCTGCTGGAAGCAAACTCAGCTTCCGGGATTGTACTCCTGAGACATGAACACCTGTTTCCTGGGTGAAAGTCTTGTGTTTTCTACTTAACTTCTTCCAGGACATGAACACCTGTTTCCTGGGTGAAAGTCTTGTGTTTTCTCCTTAACTTCTTCCAGGACATGAACACCTGTTTCCTGGGTGAAAGTCTTGTGTTTTCTCCTTAACTTCTTCCAGGCATTAACATCTGTTTACTGGGTGAAAGTCTTGTGTTTTCTCCTTAACTTCTTCCAGGACATGAACACTTGTTTCCTGGCTGAAAGTCTTGTGTTTTCTCCTTAACTTCTTCCAGGCATTAACATCTGTTTCCTGGGTGAAAGTCTTGTGTTTTCTCCTTAACTTCTTCAGGACATGAACACCTGTTTACTGGGTGAAAGTCTTGTGTTTTCTCCTTAACTTCTTCAGGACATGAACATCTGTTTCCTGGGTGAAAGTCTTGTGTTTTCTCCTTAACTTCTTCAGGACATGAACACCTGTTTCCTGGGTGAAAGTCTTGTGTTTTCTCCTTAACTTCTTCCAGGACATGAACACTTGTTTCCTGGCTGAAAGTCTTGTGTTTTCTCCTTAACTTCTTCCAGGCATTAACATCTGTTTACTGGGTGAAAGTCTTGTGTTTTCTCCTTAACTTCTTCAGGACATGAACACCTGTTTACTGGGTGAAAGTCTTGTGTTTTCTCCTTAACTTCTTCAGGACATGAACACCTGTTTCCTGGGTGAAAGTCTTGTGTTTTCTCCTTAACTTCTTCAGGACATGAACACCTGTTTCCTGGGTGAAAGTCTTGTGTTTTCTCCTTAACTTCATCCGGGACATGAACATACAGCAGCAGCCAACGTGGGGCATACAGAAGAAATACATGGAATACATACCAATTACAGCGCTTCACTTTTCAGAGACGTACGTACGAATGCTTCATGAGAGCAGGCTGCACATTTCCTGCAGGGCTTGTGTTTCTGGCCATAATAACATGTAGCAGCAAAGGCTGGTAACATCTCTTCAGCTGCGCTTGTTATGTTCATTATAAGCTGAGGATGGTGATGAAGAAGATATCAACATGCAGAACCGAGTGAGCTTGATTCTTTTTTGGCTTGTGCAGCTAACGGAAACCCAGATGCTCGGATGATGAAATGTACTCTCATGTAATGTCATTGTCAGGAACCATCTGCCGAAAAAAACAGCCATTTCAAAGCACAGAGTGGATTTCCGTCTGCCGTTCTTGGACAGGTGGACGCAGAAACGCACACAAACGACGACGACAGATTGCGGGGGCGCAGGTGAGAGCTTCAGGAACGTCGCACAGGACCAAATATCTTCACAAAAAAGGGTGTAAAGTTTGGTGCTTGATTTAAACCGTGAGTCTTTTATCTTGAAAGCGAACTTTCCAGGTACGAGCACACCTCTCAGTGCAGTTCATACATGTTTAAAAGGGGAGCGTGCCTATGTTCTCCCAGCCCAATGGTCCCACAGCCCTATGTTCCCACATTTCTAAGATTCTTTTCAAAATTAGGCCTATGTCCCCACAGTTCCCACATTTCTAAGATTTTAGGGTTAGGTTAACCCCTAACTCTAATCCTAACCCCCTAACCCTGGCTGTGGGAACATAGGGCCTAATTATCAGTGGGAAAAAAAGTAAAAAAAATTGCCTCAACTCCACACACGAGTTGTTTAAAATCAGGTCTGCAGGGTCACACAGGTTTAAATTATGCGGATGAGTCATTGTTCGTTCAAAATGCACCACACGGCTCCTCTTTACACCTACACTGGAGTTGGTAAACAGCAGCCAACAAAGCGTGATCGCGCTTAGCCATGCAGCGAGGCCATCAGAGTGGGCTCCATTTGCATCTGAATATTCATTGTAATCCTATTTCCCGAGAGCAGCTGTATTCAGGGTAAAAATGACTTTTGATATGACATTTTAATCATTTATGAGGACGTGGGCACACGGTTTGCAGGTCACATTCGACTGGTGCTACTCGAATCAAAAAGAGTAAATATTCACAATTAAACTTCACACTTCACACGCTGTTTTCCACAGCGAGTCGCACCAGAAGAAGAGGGGAACTCTAAAACTTTCCTGTATTTCCTGTCATATCTATAATCTTACAATGTCAGATGTTCATGTTGAATTTTTCAGTCCTATTCCTGCTGGAAGATGTCCAATTGTGTAGTATTTGGTTTAGAAGCCATTGTCAGTGATTTTTGAGGGTAGAAAGGGCTGCTATAAAATCCAGTTTTAACTACAAGTAGCTACGTACTAAACACCAGGAAAAGCTGCAATCTTGGCTGCAAATGTTGTTAATTTCTCCTTAATTTCAGTCCTATTCCTGCTAGAACATGTCCGGTTGTGTAGTATGTGGTTTAGAAGCCATTGTCAGGGATTTCTGATGGTAGAAAGTGCTGCAATTTTCCATTACAGTTCCCTCCTAAATACATGTACGATATGTGTGTTACGTTGACGTTTTCGTTGTGCAAGCTACGTGCTAACATCAGGGAAAGCTGTAATCTTGGCTGCAAATGCTGTTCATTTCTCCCAAATTTTGGGTCACAATCCTGCTATAACATGTCCGGTTGTAGTATTTGGTTTAGAAGACATTGCCAGTGATTTTTGAGGGTAGAAAGGGCTGCTATAAAATCCAGTTTTAACTACAAGTAGCTACGTACTAAACACCAGGAAAAGATGCAATCTTGGCTGCAAATGTCATTAATTTCTCCCCAATTTCAGTCCCATTCCTGCTAGAACATGTCCGGTTGCGTAGTATTTGGTTAAGAAGCAATTTTCAGTGATTTCTGATGGTAGAAAGGGCTGCTATTTTCCATTACAATTCCCTTCTAATTACATGTTACGTTGACGTTTCCGTTGTGTAAGCTACGTGCTAACATCAGGGATAGCTGTAATCTTGGCTGCAAATGCTGTTCATTTCTCCCCAATTCCGGGTCACAATCCTGCTGGAACATGTCCGGTGGTGTAGCATTTGGTTTAGAAGCCTTTATCGGCGATTTCTGATGGTAGAAAGTCCTGATGTGTACTCCGTTGCAGTTAGTCTCCGGCTGCAACGGACTGTACTGAGGCAGCGACAGCAGAGCACAGATGCTGGGACTTCGGAGATCCGGTAATAAATCTCCTTTAATTCCATGGCAAACAACAGTTGGGTATGATATGATGTATGTGGAGAATTCATAAAGGAAACAGACAGCAGCCTGAATGAATTTGCTTCTTTCTTTTGTTGTTTGCATACCTAAACCTTCCTCGACATACAGACGAGGCCTGAATACAGCCAATGAAACCTTGTGAATAAATAAGCCGAAACCCACCTGTGGCGGTCCAGGGCGATGACGTTAAGCGTCACCGTGGAGACGTGCACGGCGAGCCCCTGGGCGTAGGGCAGCAGGAAGCAGAGGGTACTGCCAAACTTCCACTCCCCCTGCAGCGTGTAGACGAGGGTGAAGGGGAGGCACAGCGTGTTCACCAGCAGGTCGGCTGCAGACAAAGAACACAGGCCGTCACTGAAAATATCTTTCTGATATATTTAAACAAATGTGTGCATGTAGCATCTCTTGGATTTTATGCTCATTGGTGTTTGGTGACTTACTCCCTTGACCTTCCTGTTGCTGCAAATATTCTGTTTAACATGTGTGTGATACTTTTTTTAATGGTTTGACACATTCTCACTCCCAACTCATCACCGGCGTCATGTTTTTAATGCTCTGGGTACCCATCAACAATTCCTCCAAACCATACAATGACAGTTTGTTTATTCTCCCCCCCCCAATACGACCCACATGAGCGTTTTTTCCGTCCGCATATCTAAACCAGAGAACGTAACGGTTAAGAATGTCATTAACGTTGTGAAAACGGTCGCAGTTTGGCTAGGTTGAGGCACCAAAACTACTTAGTTAAGTTGATAAAAAAAGATGGTGGTTTGGGTTATAATAAGACGTAACTTCACTTCCTGAAGGTTACCACGTGTGACGTTACCACGTGTGTACGATCGGCGCATTCGCGAGACATAATACGTCTCCACAACAGCAGGCGGCGCTAATCTGTATTGTCGCCCAAAACATGAAAACCGGAAATGACAAACGCATCACGTGGGTCTGGCTTCTCCAAGCTGATCAATATTGGCGGCTTTGTTCGGAATACGATCTCGTATTTTACGAAGATAGTTCACCGAAATGTGTTTCTGAAAACATTTTAAGCGAGAAATCGGCCGTGCAGTTGCTGAATCTGTCTTAATTTCAGATTGACAAAGGTCAGTTTAAAAGATTTTCGTCAGATTTTGAGAGGCTGTTTGTCATGCTCATTCCGCTCGTCATTTCCAGTAAGTGTTTTAACATAAGTGCACTGATTCCCTAGTCAAGGGCTAGCGCTCCACCAATCAGATTGGTCATTGAGTCCGACTGTCCACCCAAAGATTCAACATGTCAAATCAGCCGAAATTAAAGCTGACGGCTCCTCCGACTGACGACGGCACAGGACACACCGAACAGACTCAAGTCACTGACCTCGGCTAGACTGTCCGATGGCCGATTATCGGGTTGGTGTGTCAGCGCCTTTATGTGGCCGTACAGACTCGTACCCATTTGGCGTCATTTTTTTTATCATTCAGGTAAGGGTTTAGGCAACAAAACTCGGTTAGGTTAGGAAAAGATCATGTTTTTTCGCTCTTTATGTTACGTGATCTCATACAGACGCTAGAGGTTTCCTTGTGTGTTGACGAGTTGGGAGTGACAACTGGCTGTTGGAAAACTGCGTAGCATTTTGGGTGACAAACTGCCGATGCTGCTTTTACACTGGAAGGAGGAGGAGCGAAGGCACCTTTAGTCACTTCTTCAGTGATCAATCTTCTCTTCACCACTCCATCAACTTTTACATCTTAGCCAAAATAAAAATAAAACATATGCCCAGGCTGTCTCCAAACAGTGTTATCATCATTCACACCTGCTGACCGACTGCTTCACTCATCGCTTGATAGTCCTGGTGAAACATCTTGCCACATCATTCTTCCTCAGGGGAGGTTTAGCGCCGGAGCCGAGCAGCTGAAAGCTGCAGCCGAGTTTGATGTAAGTCTTAATTTCATCCATTAACTCCGCCAAGAAGAGTCATGTTTCTGGTTCGGATCGTTTGTCTGTTAGTCGGCAGGATTACAGAAAAAAAAAAAAAAACACTGCTGTCCCGATTTCCATGAAGCTTGGTGAAAAGGTGTAGCACGGGCCAAAGCAGAAGAACGCATTACATTTTGGATCGGATCCGAATCACAGGGCGGATACATTCATTATTTTTCACTTTCGTTCACATTGTGAGATAAGGCGTCTGGCGCTGGCGGAGGTCTGCACTCTCTGAGATCTCTCCTAGTTATTTTTTCCATCATTTTCTCCCTTACCTACCGGAGTTCATTGGCTGATCGTTGGCCCTGTACAACTGTGTTGAGCGCTGCTACTAAAACCTTTTACAATGATTCAATGAAGCTTGGTGGGAAGGGTGTAATCGTGGGCAGAGGAAGAACACATTACATTTCGGATCGGATCCGAATTACAAGCCAGCACACAACTGTTTTTCACTTTCGTTCACATTGTGAGATAAGGCCTCTGGCGTTGGCGGGGGTCTGCACTTATTATTTCCATCATTTTCGTTCTCTTCTCACACTACGTGCACATTTTCATTGGCTCGTTGGCTGATACCTTACCAGAGCTTTTGTCTTCCCTTGGAATGTATCTACAGAAGGCCACTCTACGTCGTCTCGGCAGACTTATTCATTATATATTCAGCATCAGTAATGTTTTCTTCAGTTGAGTCTCTCGCTTTTCATTCGACTTTGTCCTCGCTTCAAATGTTCCGTCCCTGTTCACCCCTCCATTCCGCGTTTCTCCCACGAACACATGAAAGCCAAGCGTGTGTCTCTAAAGGAGCAGGTTTGTTACTTCCTGCGACGCAGTCTCTGTTCTCAAACACTTTTCAACTTTTTAAAACCTTTGATGGAACTAATTTATGAAAGCACTCAGATTTTGTGTTCCTTACACTTCGTTTCATGCGTCCGCTGCGTTCGCTGGCTCCCCCTTTGGGGTCTTTTGTTCTTGCAAAAGAAGCGCATAACAAATACAGAATGGACAGCTGCCACTTCACTCTTAACACGTGAACATGAACATTTGGCTTCTTCAGGCCATCCTGAAAAAGCAGAACGCAGCCATGGAAACAGTAAAAAGATATTTTGGAAGAGAGAGTTCAGAGTGAGGACTGCTTGGGTCATGCCGGGGCGGCTGAGGGCATCGAGACAAAACTAAACACGGCTTTTAATGGAGTGGGTGGGGGGGGGTGAGTTGAGATCTCCAACTATCTAGCGAAAACATTTGTTTCAACATAAGGGGGGGACAAATTATAGCCGGGGTGTCTGCGTCCCCCAAGAAATTTCAAGCTTTCCTGCATTCTGGTGAATTTTTCTGCAACAATTTCTGCCTTTTCTTCAATTCAATTCAATTTTATTTATAGTATCAAATCATAACAAGAGTTATCTCGAGACACTTTACAGATAGAGTAGGTCTAGACCACACTCTATAAATTCCAAAACCCCAACAATTACAGTAATTCCCTCAAGAGCAAGCATTAGCAGTGGCTATTGCGACAGTGGCGAGGAAAAACTCCCTTTTAGGAAGAAACCTCGGCAGACCCAGACTCTTGGTAGGCGGTGTCTGACGGGGCCGGTTGGGGGTGTGATGAACAGTGGCAATAATAGTCACATTAAAGATAATGGAACAGTGACTTCGAAGGTAGTCCGAAAGTGGAAGTTCATGTCATAGCAGGGCACATCGTGTCATACTGAGTAGTGCAGTCTCCTATACCGGATCCTGACTACTCTGTGCATAGGAACATCACAGCAGGGTGTTGCGGGATGTAACGTGGCGCTGCAGAGCATGGGTGGATGCGGCGGATGCAGCAGGACGCAAGCATGCACATGTATTTAATTATGTATATATTATTATTATTATTATTATTATTATTATTATTATTTTTAATGAACTAATCTGCTCTATTGCTCAAAACGTTCGGCAGATTCAAAACATCACACGTTTCGGCATGTTTTTTTTTTCTTTAGGAATTAAGTCTTAAGAAGGATTTGCTTGCCACAGCCTTTAAACTCTTTTAAAGACTTCATTACCCCGGCCAGTTTTGTTTTTATTGGGGGGGGGGGTGGGGTTGAAACCCCCAATTCCCCCCCCGTAAATTACGCCTATGGTTGATCCAGACTAGTAGCATTTCTAAGCATGCGTTTGCTGCAGCACATCGTCAGCACAACCCCCTCGGGGGGGGGGGGCGGGCACAAACCCCCCAAAAAAAAACCCCCCCCCCTTTAGGAGGGGTGTACCACACCCCGGGGTTCCAAACAAAAAAGAAAAAAAAAAACCCCCCCCTTCTAAGTGACGCCCACATTTTTTTCTAGAGCGATGTGTAAAGAGATAATGTGATGTGGACGTTGATGTTGGCTGTTTGAAATTCCTCAAATCTCTTTTGAAAACAAACCTTTAACTTGTGAAGTGTTGTACGAATTGTTTAATGTAAATACATGAAATGTTGTAATATCGCTTTTTGAATAGGAGTTTTGTCTATCTATCTATCTATCCCTCTCTCTATCTCTCTATCGATCTCTCTCTCTCTCTATCGATCTCTCTCTCGCTCTATCTATCTCTCTCTATCAATCTCTCTCTCTATCTATCTATCTATCTATCTATCTATCTCTCTCTCTATCAATCTCTCTCTCTATCCCTCTCTCTATCTCTCTATCGATCTCTCTCTCTATCGATCTCTCTCTCTCTCTCTATGTATCTCTCTCTCTATCAATCTCTCTCTCTCTATCTATCTATCTCTCTCTCTATCTATCTCTTTCTCTATCTATCTGTCTCTCTCTCTCTATCCCTCTCTCTATCTCTCTATCGATCTGTCTCTCTCTATCTGTCTCTCTATCTATCCCTCTCTATATATCCCTTTCTCTCTCTCTAGCTTTATCTCTCTCTCTCTATCTATCTATCTATCTATCTATCTAACTGTCTGTCTGTCTGACTGTCTGTCTGTCTCTATCTATCTATAATTCAAACCCATTGAAAGATGAAAAAAACACTTTGTAATACTGAAGACATTAAAGTAAATGTATGAATCAACCTGAAAAAAAAGGATTAAATAATAACTGGGTGAGTTAATGAGCAGCACATCAGCACACAGACAAATTCAAATGAATCGGACACACTGAGAGGTAACAGAGTGTGTCTCTGCTGTCGGAGTGATTTCCACACATTTCATTTATAAAGCACACTGTGGGGGGGGGCTAACGTATCAGATTAAGTCAACAACCAGGAGGATGGATGGATGAATGATGGATAGATTGGGGAATAGTTCCTCCAGAAATGGCAGAGAAAGATTTCAGCACCACGGAGAGTGACAGCCTCAGAGGGAGACTTCAGCACCAGGGACAGCGACGGAATAAAAGTCCCATTTGTTTGATAGAACCTATAGCGAGCCGCTGTTTTTATGAAACTATTTGATTTCATAAAGAGTGAAACCAAAGCAGGGTTCATGTCCCGTGTAAAAAATAAATAAAATAAAATAAAATAAGTTGAACTGTCAGTTTTTTTTATAAAGCCAAAATCAGTTAATAATATAATTTTTCTACCATAACTTTTTTCACCAACTTTTTTTTCCCCAAATATTAATAATAAATGTGGACCTTGTCGAATTTAAAATCCTTGTTTTCCTATCATTAGTTAGAATCATTCACCGTGACCTTTAAAGGTCCAATATGTAATATATTTACTGTAATAAATCCAAAAATGACCCCAATGCGTCAGATATTAAGGAAACATGCTAAGTTGAAATACTATCTTTTCATGACAACAATGCTAATGCAGTATTTTCTCCTTTTTAAATTTCCGTTGCGTGACGTAATGTCTGTTTATGTTTTGGCCTGTGTGTTGGTATCTGGTAACTGCCCAGTTTGACAGCCAGTCCGGGTTGCCAGATATACTTGTAAACATGCAAACCCAGCGTGCTACAGCTGTAAGGTACAGCCATGAAAGCAGCAAACAAACGAACAGGATCAACGGAGATGGATTCTACCCGACCTAAAAAAAAAACTGGCATGTTTATAACAGTTGTGTGACCAGAGACGGATCAGAGGCTAGTGGATCAGAGGCTAGCGGGTCAGAGGCTAGTGGATCAGAGGCTAGCGAATCAGAGGCTAGCGGATCAGAGGCTAGTGGATCAGAGGCTAGTGGATCAGAGGCTAGTGGGTCAGAGGCTAGCGGGTCAGAGATTAGTGGGTCAGAGGCTAGCGAATCAGAGGCTAGTGGATCAGAGGCTAGCGAATCAGAGGCTAGCGAATCAGAGGCTAGTGAATCAGAGGCTAGTGGGTGAGAGACTAGTGGGTCAGAGGCTAGCGAATCAGAGGCTAGTGGATCAGAGGCTAGTGAATCAGAGGTTAGCGGGTCAGAAGCTAGTGAATCAGAGGCTAGCGAATCAGAGGCTAGTGAATCAGAGGCTAGTGGGTGACAGACTAGTGGGTCAGAGGCTAGCGGGTCAGAGGCTAGTGGATCAGAGGCTAGTGAGTCAGAGGCTAGCGGGTCAGAGGCTAGCGGGTCAGAGGCTAGCGAATCAGAGGCTAGTGAATCAGAGGCTAGTGGGTGAGAGACTAGTGGGTCAGAGGCTAGCGGGCAGAGGCTAGTGAATCAGCGGCTAGCGCATCAGAGGCTAGTGGATCAGAGGCTAGCGAGTCAGAGGCTAGCGGGTCAGAGGCTAGCGAATCAGAGGCTAGTGAATCAGAGGCTAGTGGGTGAGAGACTAGTGGGTCAGAGGCTAGCGGGCAGAGGCTAGTGAATCAGCGGCTAGCGCATCAGAGGCTAGTGAATCAGAGGCTAGCGATCAGCGGTCAGGGTCTGGCTCTGCTCTGCGTTTTCCTGCAGTTTGTTTACTTGATGTAACGTTAAAAATGGCAGCAGTAGCCCACCACGGGGCGCCATTTTAACGTTACATCACTCTAACAGTCAATACTCGCGGTGACCTCGCCGCTCATTATAACATTTGCAGTCTTTCCTTTTCTTTCAACTGCTCTCTATTCTTTCAACCTCCCAAATTCGTCCCAAAATTCATTTTCATCATCCCCAACCCCTTTTTTTATTGGCCCCGGGACGACGGGAGGTCCTAAAGCTCGAGCAAGACATAAATCTTACATACTATAATTGTGTTTTTATATTTAAAGGTGCCCTGCCATACAAACCGTTTTTACTTGCATTTTTTAAAATATGTTAGGTCCATATGTGTTTGTGTTATGTGGTGAATGTGAAAATGAACTGCTGCCTACTCTGTCAGCTCTAGTCACTGAACAGAAATAAGCAGAGAAATCTGACCAATCACAAAAGCTGGTCAGTCTGACATCATGCTGCCTGAGCTCATTACTATTCATGAGCTCGGCCAGTTGCACTGGGGTAAAGGATTCTGACAGCCAGGCTCTCATTGGCTAGCTGTTAGCAAATCAGATTTGAATAGCTTAGCTTGTTGAATATTAATGAGAACTGGCACAAATCGAGCTGGGTCTTCCTGCAGGCTTTCTATACCACGCTAGAATGGCTTGAAACAAGGTAACCAAGGCATTTTTTTCCACAAACTTCAGACATTACCACAAAGTAATGAAATACGTGGAGCAGGGCACCTTTAAACAAAAAATGCTTATATATTAAACATCTTGATGCCAACTTCTGCTGCTACTCTTATTGTTGTTTATTAAAAACAACAATCAAGAAAAATGAAATGCGTTAGTTTAAAAAAAGAGCCGCTACAGGATACTGTACATGTTAGTGTTCAGCTGGATAACATGAACTGATAGGAGACTGTTTTTTTTTTTAAATAAAATGTAAAACATTAGCACTTTAAAAAGAACTTAACAAGTCAAAGTCTCTCTTGATCTTTCCCTCTCCTCTCCCATCCTCTAATATTAGGCTCTTTATAAAACTATGTATCATGCTTCTTACCAAATACAAATGTAGATAATTTGCACTTTAAAAAAGACCATACGAGTCAAAGTCTCTCTTGATCGTTCCCAAAATGATGTTTCATACTTGAAAAGGGATTTTTAAAGAAGGATGGATGGTTAATGGTACAGTACGTACAGCGTGTAAAAACTCCTAAAATACTCGTGAGTATAGCCTCCGGGAGTTCTTTTGTTCCGTCTATTTCAACTCTCATCACCTCAATCCCATTTTACGTCTCGTTAACGATAACGTTCGTCCTTGTCAGCCGTGTGGATGTCAAATGCGGCCGACAATGGTCGTTTGATTTCCATCTCACGCCCAAACAGAGCCGCAGACATCACGGGGAGACGGCTTATAACAGCTGACAGATGTTTGAGTCATCGTCGCAGAGGGCAACGCACGCATGCACAGACACACACACACACACGCAGACACACACGCACAGACACTGACACAGACACACACACACATGCACACACACACGGACACAAAAACAGGCTGCGTTCTTTGGATGTCAGAGGATTTCTCAGAGTCTGATGATTCTGACAGCATCAAATCAGAGCTTGTGTGTGTTTGTGTGTGTGTGTGTGTGTGTCTGTGTCTGTGCATATGTGTGTGTGCGTGCATGCCTGCCTGCGTATGTGCTCATGTGTGTATGTCTGTGTGTGTAATTCTGTGTGAATGTGTGTGTGTGTGTATATGTCTGTGTGTGTGATTCTATGTGCATTGTGTGTGTGTGTGTGTTTAAGTGTGTTAGTCTGTGTGTGTGAGTCTGTGTAAATGTGTGTGTGTGTGTGTGTGTCTGCGCATATGTGTGTGTGTGTGCATTCCTGCCTGCGTATGTCCGCGTGTGTGTATGTCTGTGTGTGAGTCTGTGTGAATGTGTGTGCGTGCATGCCTGCCTGCCTGCGTATGTGCGCATGTCTGTGTATGTGAGTCTGTGTGAAGTGTGTGTGTGTGTGTGTGTGTGTGTGTTCGTGTCTGCGTGCGTGCGCGTGAGTACGTGTGTGCGTGTGTGCGTGTGTAAACATACCGACAGCTAGGTTGGCGATGAAGAAGTTGGTGACGGTGCGGAGCGACTTGAAGCGATAGATGACGTAGATGACCAGAGAATTACCCAGAACCCCCAGCACGATGATGGTGCTGTAGGCCAAGATCAACACCACCTGCAAACATAAAAACACACACGCACACACACACACACGCACGCACGCACGCACGCACGCACACACACACACACACACACACACACACACACACACACACACACACACACACACATAGCTGTCAGAGCCGGTTGTTTTGACATGCTGGAAATGTTAGGGACTAGAGACGACATCTGCTGCTTAAATGTTTTGAATCTTTCTGAATTATTATCTTTCTGTGTTTCCGGTCGACATTTACACAACCCTGTACTCACCCTACGGGAGATACAGAAATAACTACTGGTGATGTAAAAGCTCTGACTGCATGTCAAAAGACAGACGTTATTTTTTTGTGTTGGGTTTTGATGAGTTGCTCTTGAGATTTTGACTGTTAATAAGGTATAAAAGGTATCGAAAATGAATATAAATATAAAAAATGTTATTACTCCAACTCTGAGTGAACTCCAGGCGAACTCCCTGCTCCTCACCACAGGGCTTCTCACTCAGCCCAAGTAGCAGAAGTAGCAGTGCTTTGCCTGAGAATATAGTTCCCAGTATGTATACGGTTAGAAGGTGGCTGTGTCTCATATTTGTACACGCTGTGACTATACAAATCACAACATGTAAATAAGTCGGCGTGTTCCTATAATGGATTTAATGGATAAGAACATAATGGAGAGGCATATATAAGCTTCTTGCTTCAGCCTCATCCTTTCAGTCACTGTTTACTGTTTGGGTTTACACTGTGATATGTATATAAACGTCCTGCTACGCTCTGCAGTGCCCTGCTACGCCATTAACTACTACAACTACTATTTCTAGTCACTGATCCATTATTAAAGGGAGTTTTTCCTCGCCACTGTTGCACTAAATGCTTGTTCTTGGGGGAATTACTGTAATTGTTGGGTCTTTGTAAATTACAGAGTGTGGTCTAGACCTACTCTATCTTTAAAGTGTCCTGAGATAACTCTTGCTATGATTTGATACTATAAATACAAATTAATTGAATTAATCATTGTTTTTATGATGACTGAAATAAGACTACAACTACAACTAAAGTGCACCACTGCTGGACAGGTTGTGTGAAAAAAAAGCATGTTCTCCCCAGTTGTTGAATGTTTGAGTTGTTGCTTTGATTTATACGTTCAATCACTCTTTTTTTTATATTTGAGTAAAGAACGATGTTTTTTGAAAATTATGTTTTGGGGCTTTTCCCTTTATTAGTAGTAGAGACAGTGGATAGACATGAAAGGAGGAGAGAGGTGGGGGACAACACGCAGCAAAGGGCAGCAGGTCAGATTTGAACCCGCGGGGCGAATGCTCCCACTGGGTGAGCTAGAGGCCGCCCCAAGAACGATGTTTACGGGGGTAAAATGTCAAACCTCTACCTGCACACTCAACAGTTTGATGGTGTCCTCTGGGAAATTGACTCCCTCAAACACCAGCGTGGGCAACTCCGGGGGGTCAGCGCCGGTCGTCGGGTCGTAGTAAGGGAACCCGGGGTCGTCCGGCGTGGCGTTGACTGCGCTGACGGCCTCCATGTTTTTCCGATCATAAGTGTTCAGCCGCCATCACATGGACGCACTCGCTCCGCCTCTCTCGGCCTGTGGGGGGGGGGGAGGACAGAGAAACAGACAGATGGATAGATCAATAACAATTTTACATGCACTCTGGGGGCCCTATTTTAACGATCTGAAACGCAAGCATGAAACGCCAAACGCAAGTAGCTTTTGCTATTCTACCGGCGGGATAAATGACTCTTGCGCCCGACGCAAATCTTAAATGGGTGGGTCTGAAGTAGCTAGGTGTGGTTTGGGCGTAACGTGAAAATAACCAATCAGAGCGTCATCTCACATTCCCTTTAAGAGGAGGCGCGCTTGTTCCATGGCGGATTGCTATTATGACGGCGGATTTGCCCCCGGCATGCCAGCGGGAGCTGTCCGGGATGCGGCAAAGTAATAAATGCCCGTCTTGGCCGGGTGGCGATGTCGCTGCGGGCCTCTCGGGCGTATCACCTCAAGTCTGGAGAGGATTGCTGCAGCCATGGAGCATGGGCCTCCAAACGCACCACCTGCACCTGTTGTGCCCCTTCCTCCTCCCCCCACTCCATCTCCGTCCACCCGCTCCATCAGGAGCACATCGCGCATTACTCCATATTCACCAGATTCCGCCGGAGTGTCCAATCCCACCGTAGTTCAACATCACGTCTCCTTAAGTCCTCTAATATTTCCTCATTTATCTCATCAACACATCCATGATTCATGGAAATGTGTAAAACACAACAAGCCACAAAGAATGCTGCGACTTTTTGAGGACTGTACTGTAAAGTGCTTCCTGATCTATCCAAACACCTGAAGCGTATTTTCAGTAATATTTTTCTTTGTAATTATGTATGGTTTTCAAAAATGGGAACTGCTGTAGATGAGAGAAGTGTATGCGCGTTGTGCACACGCTACATTATGGCCAAGCATTCGTCCCTAAAATAGCATCTGAATAACGCACTACTCACTTTAGACCAGGTTTTTCCTGGTCAGTGGCAGAATTGTTTTCTGAAACTGCAAAATAGGACCACACAACTTTCTCCCTCTCTTTGAAACGCCCCTGGACGGCAAATACATTCCCTAATTTACCGGTATTTGAGGAGGGAAAAGTCTTGTGGTCAATAAAACGATACCGTTGTAAACAAGAGAAGATCGTTAAATGTAAACGCCCCTTTTGGGAAGAAGTCGTAGAACGCATTGGTAAAGTGCTAGGTTTTATTATAGCTAAAACACAGGAGGTTGTACCTATTAGGGGACCAAGCAGAATTGTTACAAATTTTGCAGTAATAAAGGCTGGGGTTGTAACGGCCATCCGAGTAATCCTACGAGTGTGGAAAAATAACTCCCCCCGCCCCCAGAATTTAAAAAATGGCTGGAACTTGTCAGAAATAGTATCATATGAACACATGCTGACCAGAATTAATAATTAAAATGAAGGAGTTAAGAGGTCATGGCATCACTTTTTTTGCCTATGGTATTGCTGGTAATTAGTAATGATATGAGATGTACCAATGTGGTTGTTGGAGTCATTCTCTCACATTCTTTTTTTTTTAATTTAAAAAGATTTTACTATTATTACTTATTTTAACTCTGAGTGCATGTATGGGACTTTATACATATTATTGTACCACAACAATGCTGTCAGTTCTGTTCTGATTGATTGACACTCAAATTAAAGTAAAAACTTGAATTACAAAAAATAACTGGGAGGCTAATGAAAGAAGCGAGGAGGCCGCAGATTTCCTCCAGCTCATTGTTATTCCCAAAGAAATGCAGTCAAATGGACAGAAAGGCCATTTCCATTGAAACCAACATAGCAGAGTGGTCAGAGCAGCTGCCATTTTTATGTGTAGCATTGCCATGGTGATGTATAACTTCCATTTAAGCCGACTTCCAAACGAGCAGCGGTGTAGCAACGTTACGAGGCAGAGAGCCGGCCGTTAAATGGGTCAAATTAAGTTGATGCTTCATCCACACAAAGCACATTGCTATCCTCAGATGAGTAAGTCAACGGCTTTATTCGGCTCGTTTTCTGCGGACGATAAGGCGACGGGGTGAGGCGGAGACAATTTGGAGATTGATTTGCGGGCCGCACCGAGTGAGGACGCGGGGCGCATGCGTCCCAGGGGCCGTCAGTTGCCCATCCCTGCACTAGAATAACAAACTGATAACTCGTAAAAGCCAGAGAAAAGTGAAATCCTTCACCCCACTGGCTTTTTAAGAAAACTGAGAACTTTCAGTGTTCCCTGGAGCCACACGGCCAGGATGGGTTCAGCCGGGCGATGCGGAGCAGCAGATGGTGCTTGTACTGGGCAGCTCCTAGTGGGCTCAAATATAGTCATTAAAAAATATTCTTACAGAAACTAACAGAAAACCTTTTGCACGGTTGGGTTGATTCCGACCAATATGGGCAAAGTGAAAGTCTGACAATCAGCCACAAAGTTTGTGGAGTCTCGGCTGCCAAAACTATTCCTGAGACGTTTCGGTCGTTTTAATATGTTATATACAAAATGTTCTGTTTTTAAAAGCAGCCCAGTCATTCGCAGGTGGGAGGATGTCACATCAGCTGTGTCACACACACACAAACACACACACACACACACAGATGTGACGTCTCCATTTCACAGCTCTGTGATGTAGGCTAGTTGACTGGCCTCAGGAAAATTTCAGCGCACACACACACACACACACACACACACACACTTGGACATTAGCAAGGAAATATTTACACAGAAACACACACACACACACACAAACACAGATCATTGTTAAATGAATGTAATCAATGTACTCAGACAAACAATTCAAACGGCAATCACTAAGTCAGACACACGGGAACACACACACACGCACACACACTCCAGTGAGCTGATTCACTGAGCAATTTGCCCAAGGGCGTTCAGCTCCCTCCTGCTCTCGCTCGCTGCTGACAGGATCGGTGATGGTGCCAACTCGCACTCGTCAGAAAAAAAGTAACACACAACACAACGCGGCGAGGTGGTGTTTTGCTAACTCGCCTCACTAAAGGTCTGAGATTTTGGTACCAAATTACATTAAAACACAGAGAGTAGTAACAGCTTTTCTATTGCTTTCAAATCACATTATTCCGATCATAAGGCTCAAGTGGGACTTTAACATGCAAATGAAGCATTCTGCTGCACTCTGGCAGAACAACAGACGGAAAATTAGCATTTTTTTTTTATATTATTAAAGCTGTAAAGGGTGAACTAGAGAAGCTAGTCTCTAGTTAGAGAAGCAAATCACTCAGGTGCTCTGAAAAAAATTTGGGGGCTGGTTAAAGTTGCCTAACCTTGCACCAAAAATGCTTCTATTGCAGCGCAAAAACATATGTGTAGCAAAGAATAAATGAACACGATTGGTGTGTGTTGTCACTACGTGTTAGGTACCGAAACCCTGGTGCCGTTCCTAAACGACCGGTATCTACGCACCGAATGACAACACAGATTTTAGTGCCTCATTACTTAAATGCCTGCGTTGCCCTCTGGTGCTCTGAAACAGACGTTACAGGCAACAGAAGCATCGCAGCGCGTGATGCTAGTTAACGTTACACTTGGCAGCAGGTAACGTTAGCCTACCGTTAGCTAGTAGCTGTGCAGACAGCTAAACGTTCTAACGTGTGGCTGTGTTTTACTGGAAAGGATTCCAACACTGGAACGTCCAACAGTGTGCAGCTAAAGACACAAGGGGAGACTAGCTGCACTTTGAGACACTGGATACTGTCTGAGAAACATCACCGAGCACCGTGACTTAATGGTGTGCTCAAGTGCACCTTGTAAACTCATGGTGCATTCAAAGTTGTTGTAAAGTTCCCTTCTGCCATCTAGTGGAACTTCTTTTTGTTGGTTAACAGCAACTGAATTATGAAGTGAGTTACTGTTATTACATTTTAAATAAATTATTTAAATTTGACCATATGGCCTTAGCAATAAACAAGCCATTCTCTGTCATCAAGAGTATTGGTTCAGGCACCGGAATTGTTTTAAAAGTATATTTTTAGCACCGGTATCGGAAACCCCCCCAAAACTCCAAAGGATAGCCAGCCCTAGTTGCCACTGTCATCACACATTCAGCTGAGGCATTTGCTTATGTTCACAGACCGGCGCTGCTGCAAAACGCTGGTGTGCGTTTAAAATTAAAAACAGCTGGTGCTGAAACATTTAGCTTCAAAGCATGATGTACAAGTACAGGCCAAAAGTTTCTCATTCAATGTGTTTCTTTATTTTCATGACTAGTTACATTGTAGATTCTCACTGAAGGCATCAAAACTATGAATGAACACATATGGAATTATGTACTTAACAAAAAAGTGTGAAATAACTGAAAACATGTCTTATATTTTAGATTCTTCAAAGTAGCCACCCTTTGCTTTTTTGATAACTCTGCAAACCCTTGGTGTTCTCTCAATGAGCTTCATGAGGTAGTCACCTGAAATGGTTTTCACTTCACATGTGTGCTTTGTCAGGGTTAATTAGTGGAAGTTTTTCCCTTATTAATAAAAAAGCAAAGGGTGGCTACTTTGAAGAATCTAAAATATAAGACATGTTTTCAGTTATTTCACACTTTTTTGTTAAGTACATAATTCCATATGTGTTCATTCATAGTTTTGATGCCTTCAGTGAGAATCTACAATGTAAATAGTCATGAAAATAAAAGGAAATACATTTGAATGAGAAGGTGTGTCCAAACTTTTGGTACAAATGCAAATGCATCAATAGGGGAAGTGAAGGTTCAAACTTGCAGCCGTCAAACTGCCGCAGACCTCCAGCTTCTCCCACGAAGCACTGTGATGAGTTTCCTTTCAAAATTAGGCAGTATCATTTGTTAAAAAAAGGAAAATAAAAAGGCTGACACCTGCTTCCTGCTCCACGTAATGCCTGCTGGCCTAAAAATAACCACCATCCACTACTTTTTAAAGAAACACTACCCAATTCACACCTCCTCACTGACTCAAACATTTCCTGTTTGTATTAAACAGAACCAATGATGAGATGAGATGAGATGGTTTTGTGGTTTTTAGACGTGTTGTCTCTGAGTCAAATGTTAAAGTGCTCATTTTCAGGTTCATAATTGTATTTAGAGGTTGTACCAGAAAAGGTTTATGTGGTTTAAAAAAAAAAAAAAACTCTTTTCCCTCTGTGTGTTGAGCTCTCTGTTTTAGCTACAGAGTGAGGCATCGCATTTCTGTTCCATCTTTGTTGGGAGTCGCACATGCGCAGTACCTCGGTGACTCTGGATTTCCACTGGATGCAGAACGGCTGCGGACCGGCTCCGCTGCGTGTCTGTTGCGTCCTCCGCCGTCCGTCAATACTCACCAGGTCCGGATTTGTTGTGGCACGGCCGCGGCCATGACTGACAGCTGTAGTCACGAGGACCCACAACTCTTCTCGCGAATTCAGGTAGAATAGAACCACAAAACCAACAGCAGTTAGTTTCCATCCAGAGGAGTAGAGGGGGAACAACTCTGTGCTGTGTTTTCAAGGTGTAGTGCAGGGAAATATGATCCGCCGTGAGCACGGTGTATTTTCTTTTGAAAATTGTTGTCTGATGTTGTCAAAATCGCCTCACCAGCCAGTGGTACGAGGGTACGAGGTCGTGCCCTGACATTACCTAGGTAAGGACTACTAGCCAGTCACAAGCAGGTTACGAGGGCATGCCATTGACAGTACCTAGGTAAGGACTACTAGCCAGTCAGAAGCAGAGTATCAGAGCGTGCCACGCTAGCAGCTAGGCGAGCATTATAACGTGTGTTACAAAGTGACGCACGGTCGTCTCTGAAGTAAAAGCTGGACTACAATAGAGCTGTTTGGAGCAGTTTGTGAACAGTGTTTTCTGTTGTAGGTGGTAAGTCCCTTTGGAGTGGACTTTAGGCTTTTTCACTTAGTAAACCTATAATATAACACAAAAAAAGATATATAACACAATAAAGGAAAGGAAAAACGCCAAAAGGCATAATATGAGTACTTGTCTTTGTGACTGCAGACAATAGTCTTGCTTCTGCACCAGGGAACAGTTTTAAAAGGCTTTTTTTTTTTTACAGTTTCATCTCAATGTCAACTTTTAATGTCTTTCTTGTTGTGATTGACCACCCGTGGGCTGCTGCACCGGTTTGAACTCTCTCGGAGAACCACGCGGGTGTAGTTTACTGAAAAGGACAGTTCATTCATTGCAGATTTGTGATTTTAATTAGCATTTTCAAAGAGCAGAGCTGCGCTGGAGGCTGAAAATCATTCTGGGAATTTGCGCCTATTTGGCATACCAAAATAAAAAAGTTCATAACAGAAAGACTGTAAGGCCTAAACGCATGTATGAGGCTTCATTCAAAAGGTAATATCTTGTAGTTTCTGTTGGGGGTGGGAATTGCAGGGTACCTCACAATACGATCCACAGCTCACAATACCGATAATGTCACGATACAGCAAATCTGCGATAATTACTATATTGCAAAACAATCCTATTAGGAAAATCACAGTATTGGTGTAACTGAATACAAAATGCCGTGAAAAGTTTAAGTGCAGGCAAGTCCAAACTGTTTTTTCAGTCTGTAAATTAAAATGGCACAACTATAGAGCAACTATGGGTCCAGACTTTGGACTTAAACGTGGCTGGGGCATCTGTTATTTTTAATCAAACTGCTGCCCGCAAAACCTCTTCCTTTTCGGCTTGTTAACTTCTGTTCAAGTTTCCCTCGTTCATGTGTCGAGCAACACCTCGAGAAGCCATGAAGCAGCCACTCTGGGAGCAAGGAAATATATTCAGAGCATTTTATTTTATTTATCAAAAAGTCCGTATTTGGTGCCAGCGTAACGATTCTCGTATTCAATATTTTGTCCCACCCTTAGTTTCTGTAAATATAATTGTTCAGCATGTGGCTAAAACGCAACCTAAACTACAGCAGTTCAAACATGGTTTCTTGGTCCTTGTCTAGAATAAGTTATATTTAATTAACAATAACTCAAACATGCTTTATAGCACGGTCTGCCCATCACCACATATACCTTCTACATTTTGCAATTGCTGACCGTTTTCTGACCACTTTCCTGTCACAACTATTGGACAGATTACCATGAAATTTGGTTTAGCCATTCGTGGTCCCCACTGGATGTATCCTACTGACTTTGGTTTTCTCCCGACTTTCCCTCTAGCATCACCGCAAGTTTGTCATTTAAGGTTTTGAGTGCAATACTTCGACAAAATTTTTGGAGGGATTGTCAAGAAATGTTGTTTCAGACACTCTCAGGATGAACTGTGATAGCTTTTGAGATTCTCTGACTTTGCTGACTCATCTAGCGCTCATCATCAAGTCAACATTTTAATGTGTCCACACTGAACTGCTTGTGTCCTTGTTTGCCTTAACCAGGCACTTTAATGTAATGTAATATGTAGACTACGTAGCTTGATGGCTGAACATCTGTGCATCAGACCTCTCAACCAAAAGACCAGCTGCACGTCCTCTTCTAACCTTTCAATTCATTCATATATGTAATATATATTTATATCATTCTTTGTTTTCTTGCCTGTTCTGTTCTCCTAATCTTTGGCTTGCACCTTGTAAAGTTGTCTCCAAGTATGAATATCACATCTGACTAAACTTCCACTCTGTCGATCATTTCCCTGTATTGTCTAAATTTAACATACATTCTGTTATCTTCTAAAACCAAAAACGGTCTTTTTGAGGAATTGCCTGCGTTAGCAAACCCTAAAACTCTGCTTTCAGCAGTATTTATTTGGCTGGGCAGCTGCACAGCGTCAAAGAACACTGTGATTTAATTTCATTTTTCTCTAGTGGCTACATTGACATTCAGCGGACGACTGAAGTCTTAATGGATTTCTCTCTGAGGACGACAGTTCATGAGTTGTTTGTACAAGCTGGCCTCTGTGATTAGCTGGGTCGAATCAAAGCGACTCACTCGTTAGGAAACATCAAGAGGCCCGACCCGCAGGAATATGTATCCACTCCGGAGCAAACCAAGTGTGGTAAACTCTTTCATTTAATCGCACAATGGTTCTCAGAGGTGTTCGCGTAGAACTGCAAGTGACCTAAACTGAAGCCAAGGTTAATAAAGCTCTCCTGACTCGGCTGCCATTATTCTCGCCGTTTCCTTTTGAGGCCGGTCAGCGGCAGAAATCCTGTTCTATGGAAAGCAGCGCTGCATTTGAATGTTTTAAGAACAAAGCACTGCTGAGGGGCGAAAAGGGCATTGAAGATGAGGTGGGATTGAGCGAGAATCCTTTTCAACTCTGAATGATCTTTCCGTTTTTAAAAGTAACACAATGGCTTTCTTCATTCTTTCTCTAATTCTCTAATTTTTTCAAAGCCTTTCAAAGTCTATTTGTTACATTTAGTCAGATTGTCTCCAATAAAAGTACACAGAATTGGCAGCTCATGTTTGCAGTGTACCCATGGCTGTACAAACTTTCACTGGATTATTTTGATGCTGAAGAAAACTTAAAAACGTGATTACATTACATGTCATTTAGCTGACGCTTTTATCCAAACCGACTTACAATTGCTATATGTCAGAGGTCGCATGCCTCTGGAGCAACTAGGGGTTAAGTGTTTTGCTCAGGGACACATTGGTTGATGTATCGCAGTGGGAATCAAACCCGGATCTCCCACATCAAAGGCATGTGTCATATTATATTTTGAGGAAAGTCTGGGGAAGATATGTGGGAAATTCTGCATCCAGATGGTGATAAACAGGACAACTCAGCATCCAAACTACAATAACATTAAGAATAACAGTCCCTTTCATTTAGAAAACCTCTGCTGCAATGTGACTGAAAAGGCTGGAGATAAACATGACTGCTTGTCCCAGTGCCTAATTACATGTAACTGGCCGAATGACTTGCCAATTCACTGGTTAATTGATTGCTTGCTTGAATCAAGCAATCAAGTATTGGCTCAAGCTGATGCATTTAAAGTGGGAAGTATGTTTCATACTCATGGGTAAAGTGGAGCTTAAACACAGCTGGCTCACATACATCATCATCAATTTAGTTCAAAAGCACAAATGATTGCTTTAAATAGAGTGATGCATGTTGGACAAGAATGTGTTTTATTGGAGCAAGATGGACAGAAGTTAATGTATTCACACAGTGTTGTGAATCTAGATTTCTAGTGCAAGTGTTATATTTGATCGTACGTAATGCAGGCTGTTTGCTTTAAGCATTCTTACATAGTTACGCATTGTAACTGTAATTCCTATGTATTCCACCTATTTATTACAGTATGAACCATGTTGATTGCTGCTTTATAAGAGTGCAAAGAGTGGTGTAGGGAGGAGGTCGGGGCAGATGTTTAGCTACTAAAACACAGGGCTTTCAAGCCGGGAGAAGAGTTCATGTCCCGGAAGAAGTTAAGGAGAAAACACAACACTTTCACCCAGTAAACAGTTGTTCATATGCCGGGAGTACTACTTAAGGGGGCCGCTGCTTTTTTGTCAAAACCACAATCTTTTTTCTAATTTTAACTAGTCGTTCTTGAGTCTAAACTTAAAGGTGCTCTAAGTGATGTTGGGTGACATTACTTCAGCAAGTCTCCCCAAAAGGCTTAAAAAACAATTCAAAAGAGGGACGCTATTGAGAACCACTGCTTTATATTGTCGAGGATACCTTTATTAGGTCAGTGGCCTACTTTACTATGACATAAATAGTGTGCTTCTTTGCTGATAAGAGTCATAATGCGCTCTGAGCCCTGGACATCAGCAGGAAGCGTTGGTCTGCAGTGCCGCATCAAACATCTCTAAGGCCTCTTTCACACTGCCTGCGTGGCGTGAGCGTGTCAGCTGCGTGGCGTGTCCGTTTTTATTTAGTTAGAACTTGCACACTGCCTGTGTGACACACACGTCTCAGAAAATGCGTGCATGCTAGAAATAGAACCGACGCCTATTTTTCACACGAAAGCGTGTTGGAAGCGTTTCCAGGCAAAATAGAATACGAAAAGATGTTTATATGTCATTTTGACACAAATACATAAATTACATGTTGATGTTTGAAAGTCTCTAGGCTTTGACATAAATGCAGATATAAATGTAATTTAAAAAAATAATAAATAATTATCGATTTTCAAATATTGCACATGCCAATACAGAACGGAATATTCTGTAGCCTATTTTGCCGTCAATACTGCCGAAGTTGTCTTTGCTGTTATCAAATCAGTATTTATTTATGTTTGACATGAAGTATACTACTGCTTGAGTGCAGTACATTTCCACAACTCTCTCCCCAGCAGCGCCGCGTCAGACACGTTTTTCTGGTGTGCAAAGACATAGAAAACGCCACACAGCTGCCACGCAACAGAAAGTGCACGCTCACGCCACGCAGGCAGTGAGGCCTAACACGTCTGCAGTGCGATGGAAACAGGAAACTGGATCAAGGAGAAAAGAGTCAGGCGGAGGTGTCAACAGCTCAATCACTCAGAGACTCGCAGCACTTTCACACAGGATGTCACAACGCGCAGGGGGAAATGCCCATTTACTTTTACTGCCGAGCGGGAAATGAAACGCTCCAAGTATAATCAGAAATCCAGGCCATTGTCACATTTTAGGTCACTTTGTCTAAACTGTATTTATCCGGGGAAAGAAACGACAGCATGGAGCACCCAGTAAAACCTCAGAGGTTTTGCTGTTTAATACCCAGACGTCTCCCTGGACCAATCAGGGGAGCAGAGCAGCGTGCGTGAATGAGAGCTGAGGGCTCGACCGACGAGTGTCTCTGATTCATTTTGTCATCCCAACCAATCGCTGCCGACTCCAGGCACTCGAGCCTTCTGAGATGTGCTCATGGAAAGTGAGATGGCGTAGTCGTGGTGGAGTAGTTGTCAGGCTGCCCGAGCCTAAGGCCAGATGTCCACTTCAGCGAACGAGTGCGCTGAAGTGGAGCGCTTTAGTCAAGTGGTCCATAGAAGGAAGAGATGAAAGAGACATAAGGGAAAGACAGAAGCCGTTTTATCACTTTGACAATTTTCAATTTCCATAGATATTAGTATGTTATACTCTAATGTTTCTGTTTTCTGTCATGTTGTCTCATTTTCATTATTAATTCTGGTCAGCATGTGTTCATATGATATTTTTCCACACTCGTAGGATCACTCGGATGGCCGTTACAACCCCAACCTTTATTACTGCAAAATCATATTTTGAAAGTTCCAACAAGTCCCCTAATAGGCACAACCTCCTGTGTTTTTGGTATGATAAAACCTAGCCCTTTCCCTATGCATTCTACGACTTCTTCCCAAAAGGGGTTTTCTGTCATGTTGTCTCTTGTCTCTTTTTAAAGAACAAGCGTTCTCGCTCCCAACTCGTCAAATACTTTGGTCGCTCGGTAAGTGGCTCTAAGGGTCAGATACCGGCGCACAAATCACTCTTTAGCATCTGTATGGTACGCACCAGGCTTTCAGAGCAACTTCTCGACTGCCACGTTGTGAGATGGCGTAGTATAAAAAGCGGCAATGGTACGGTTTCCACAGCCAGCTGAAATAAAGGCAGAGTAGAGCGATTCAATTCATTTCCTTATGTCAACAGCGGTGTGAGCGAATTTTGCTGACGCCGGCGATTTCATTTGTTTTAAAAAGCAGTAAAGCTAGATCTTCCGTTTGTGATTCGTCAAAACATTTAAATAAACCTCATCCTGATGATCTGTTCTCTCTCTCGTTCTTTAAAGCTACATTGTGTAAGAATTTCTCCCATCTAGCGGTGAAATTGTACATGACAACCAACTGAATATTACTTTCCAGCCTCTCCCATTCCGAGCGCATTTTAACTCCTACGGTGCCCGTATTATTCCAAGAAGTACGACCTTGTCCGTGAGGGTTCCTTCCAGTGTAATAATAGTTTTATGTTTTCGTTATTTTGGTACCATTTCATTGCTAACATCAGCTACCAGGTTCCCAAACGAATGCAAGATAATGTTAGTAAAGTATCAGCGTGATCCTCCATCTGCAACAGGCTTTCAAATATGCTGGCAGATTGAGTAATCTCCCCCTGGCATTCATCACGGTGCCACGGAGTGTAAAAGTGCGAAATGTGGAAGTATGTCCCTCTTTGGCTAATGTATTTTAAAGACGGAGGCGATACATGGCAGAATACATACGAACGACTCGATAAACCTCATCCTCATCCTCATCCTCCGTTGTCCTTTAAAGCAAATGCGAATCAATTGAAACAAAAATCTTGTCAATTTCTGATGTTTTTTTTGATGGGAGTGTGTGTGGTTGTTGAAGGGTACATCCTGTATAAATCTGCACTGACCTGTACGATAACATAATCCGCTCAGCCTGAGGAGGACATTCTGCCCTCTGACCGCTCGGCTCAGTAAACCTGTCTCAGAGTGACATGACACACGACACAACATGACCACTTCCACGAGTTAACTATCTGTCTATCTTCTTTCGTGACCTGCATGAGAAGTAAAGTGCATGGAGGAGGTGGGCGAGCTGCAGAGAGCCAGAGGTGTTGTAAATTTAATCAGAGATGAGAGCAGGAGACCCTGAAAGCAGCACGCCAAGAGTCTCTGAATTGCATTTTTTACAGGAAAACCCAAAGGAGAAAAAACTGGCATTGACCCCCCTGAACATTCATAGTTACTTGACCCTCATTTGACTTGATTGGTTCAATAATCAAAGTAACCAACAGCCAATCTGGGGAAAACATTCTTCGTGGGTTTTTCCAGCTTTGCGCTTTTGGAAACCGTTTTAGAGCAGCTCACACATTCAGTATTTAATTATTAAGATAAGTCAGAGAGTAGAGTGAATACAAGAGATAAAATATTTAAGACTATGTGAGGAGTTCATCCTCTGGAGTCATGTAAATCGCCGTAAAGTTCACCGGCATCATCTGTGTCAGTCCAAAACCAACAATATGATATGTGGAAAGCTTAAAACTTCAGGATGTCATATTTTTAGATTCCTTTAGCAGGGATGGACCAATTATCAACCTGGCTGATTATCGGGCCCGATATTTGGCACTTTGCAGATTATCTGTATCAGTGTCTTATTTTACAAATAACCGATAAAGTTATTTAAGTAAAAAGTGCACTACTTTCTCTCTGCAAGCAGTGTGAAACCAACCTGACCTCACAGAATTCCATGAAATGAACACGGCACCTTAAGTTAAGGAAAAGGTCGTGGGTGGGCTTACGTTTCCATGACACGCGGGACAACAACTGGACAGTTGGGTTTAGGAAAAGAAGAACGGGACGGTTGGGTTTAGGAAACGTGACATGCGGGACACAATCCCCGGTCTCCTGGGTGAAAGTCCTGTGTTGTTTGACCCATCCACCACCCCAACCAACCTCCCTAGGCGGAGTTTCGGGCTTTCATACTACTCGCTACCGTAGTTGCTCTTAATGCTACGTCATCTTCTCATTGACTTTACATTGGCATTGTGTTCCGTGGTGGCCACACAGAATTTTCACACATTCCGTGCCACCACCACTTAATGCGCTGTTAACAGTTCGTGATCATTTCACGGAATTCTGTGAGACCAGGCTGTGTTAAACAGTTGCACACACACTGTTTGCATGTTAAGACTTCGGGAAGCTATTTTATTTTATTTTTTTATTAATTTGTATTGTGTTTGGAGTTTCAGTTTTATGAAATAATTGCTTTTTAATCAAACTTTGGTGTTGGAGTTTGTAACATTCCAAAATTTTAATTTTGACTAAAAGATTTTCATTTTCACTGTAAATGCATATCGGTTCCAAATATCTGTTAACGAATTGTTGCAGCGACATGCTCTGATGAAGAAACTACCTCCGCAAAAGAACTGTTGTTCCAAGTGCATTGTGTTGTATTGTATGTACAGGAAACATTTTTGTACTTCATGTCATTGTATGGTTGTATTTTTGTTCATTTGTAAGTTGTTTGTGTGTGTTTTTTATCCTGCACGCCAGATCAAGTTTTCCTTTGGGATAATAAAGTGACTGAACTGAACCGACCCATTAGCCATTAGCAAACAGCTAAAAGACTAGCTGGTGAACATAGTGGAGCATTTAGCAGCTGAAAAGACAGATATTTCCCTCGGGAGTTGGTGGAGACCAAAAACAGAGCTAAAAGAGAGAGAATATTGGACACAAACACGACTCAAATGGGATGACAATGTTGCTTGGCATCTGCTGCATGGGTACATAGTGTGTGAATAATTTTTTGTAGGGCTGCAACTAAGACTTATTATCTTCGTTGATTAATCAGTTGAGTGATTTCCGAGCTGTTTCATGTTAAACAAAAAGATTACAATGATAAAAGTATTGTTTATTTAAAGGGAGTCTGGTGGGTTTGGTGATGGTGATTTTGGGGCTGTTTTATGTTAAACTAAAAGGATGTTACTCTTTAACAAAAAGGTCTATCTCTGTAGGGATCCTTTCCATAATGTTGTCAGACACTAATAATTTGAGTCTGTCAGCGCCAAAAACAGAACTTTTAGTGAACGCTAACTGACGCTGAACATTTTTCCTGTAGGGTTACATCACAGCCCCGGTCTGTGGCTGCCGGTTACAGCGATCTCGCTCCATACTAGACCAATTTCAAAGATTTTTGGTCACATTAGTCACTTAGACACAAATGCATTGGACACCCATCCATCCATCCATCTTCTTCCGCTTATCCGGTGTTGGGTCGCGGATGCGTTGGACAATACATCTAAAATACTACCCCAAAGGCAATCGAATGATAACGCGAAAGACAAAGAAATGATTTGTTTTCTATTATCCTGAAACTTTGGTCTTTGGGTTGACTGGAGAAGGTCAATTCTGGTCAAAAGTAACAATTACTAAAAGTGTGTAGTCACACCCCAAACAGTTTGATTTTACTTTTGGAGGATTCTTCACAACTCTTCTGCTCCAGTTAGACTGAGCAAAGCAGCAAACAACCATGGCAAACAGAGGAAATGGGAAAGAATAAAAAGAAGTGGTGAGTGAGGGGGGATATAAAACCAACACTCATAAAGTGGAGCAGCAGCCGCCAGCTTTCCACCAAATCCCAGCAGCCCATTAAACTTTGAGAAGTGACATCACAATGAGTATGTTTACATGCACACTATTAATCCAAATATGACAATAAGATCTTTTTCCGAATATAGCATTTTCCGATGAAGACGTGTGTGATATTCCGGTATTATTCGGGTTTTAGAGGCATTCTTTGGACATGTATACAGCGCAGTCGGAATATGCGTTTCAATCAGGGTATTAACCGCAGGCTTACGGTCAGCTCTGTGCTTTGCTACGGTTGCTGTTGAGGTATATTAACATCCTACTTTAATCTGATCATTCTATAACTTGTATTTAGGCCATATCTGAACTATCTATATGTAGCTAGAAGTGATGAACTTTAGCCTACTTTCAGAGGACACCTCTCTGGAGACATCTGGAAGGTATTATCAATGGTGCCCCCACGATGTTGAAAAGAAGGCCAGTTGGCATGAAGCCATTGGTCAGTTATCGATCCCACCCCAATTCATGGAATATAGATATGTGGTCCACACACAAAGAACTTTAGAGTGACTTTTGAGAATCTGAGAAGCTGTCCTCTCCGAGCTCTGCAGGGCTTGTACATGATGCTGATTTCTTCGATGTAAATAAACCTTTATAATCAAGAAACAGTGTCAGCGGATTCCTCTCCACATAGCATTACAGCATCGCTACCGATTACACCACACTGTACACAAAACAACCAGCCAATAGTTTGCAAGGCTGCAGCCCCGATAAGAAGGAGAAACACAGCTGCTTTTAAACATCATCAGAGACTCGGATATCAACAGGTTTTTGGATATGAGCACACATCGCTACGCCGACCTTTTCAAGAAGCTGGTTGAAGAATGAAAGAGGGACGCTGATGGGTGGTGATGGCGCAGTGGATATGACACATAACTTTGGTGTGGGAGATCTGTGTTCAATTCCCACTGCGATACATCAACCAATGTGTCCCTGAGCAAGATACTTAACCCCTAGTTGCGCCACAGGCTTGCGACCTCTGACATATATAGCAATTGTAAGTCGCTTTGGATAAAGTGTCAGCTAATGATCTGTAATGTAATGTAACGCTGTGTTGACACAGTCCAACAAGCCCGCTAGCGGTGGAAAACTTTGGAAAAATCGTATTTTGCACAGCTGCATGTAAATGTGAATATAAGAGGGATATTCACTTTCATTAGCCATGTAAACAGCTTAGTTGGAATATCATCTTTTTCAGATTAAGGGCAACAACCGGAATATTATGTGCATGTAAACGTAGTCTGTGCTGATTAAGAATTGATCGTGAATGAGATTTCACACTGTTCATTAGTTTGTCAGCAGGAAAAGTGGAAACTTTCTGTCGTAACTAAAAGGCTCATTATTGGTTTAAATCCAAAACAACACTGTGCAGCTCATGGACTAATTACTGTTTCTTCTCGTTTCTGATTTGTGACTGAAGTGTTTTTCTGCTGCTGCCTAACTTTAGGAGTTTTCGCATTTCCAATCATCTTCTCAGTATCAGCGAGTTCAAATGCCAACATTGTTTAAATGTCACAAAGCAGCTGCAGGTGGGCGAGAGAAAATATCTCAACAGCTGCAATTGAAATTAAACTAATTATCTGTGACATTTTAATTTCAATGAATAAATAACTTTTTCTCTTTCAGATCTTAATTGTTTTTCAATGTGCTGTTTGCCATCCTCCAGGAGTCCGGAAGCTCTTTCCCAAAAACTCGTAGAACGGGTTTTACGGGAGTTATAAGCATGAGAAAAACTGCTTGGGATTATCAGAAATCAGGCGGCGTATCTGTAAAGGGGAGATGGAGGTACAAACTAAAAAGAACTGAACTGCAGATTGCCACCGCCACCGCTGGAAAACTTTTTTAAAAAAACGTATTTTGCACGGCTAGATATAAATGTGAATATAAAAGGGATATTCACTTTCATTAGCCATGTAAACAGCATAGTCAGAATATCATCTTTTTCAGATTAAGGTAGGCCTGCACGATAAATCGTTATAAAATCGCAATCTCGATTCACTCCTGCGGGGGGGCATTTTCCGCCTTTATTGTGATAGGACAGCTGAAGACATGAAAGGCAAGCAGTTAAAGAGTGTGCTAAGAAATCATTGTGTTTTTTGCTGTAATTAAATAGCAATTGACAAACTTAATTTCTCTAGAGACTGAAGCTGTAGCTGCAGCATGTTGATTGACATGTTTTAATTATGTAAAGACATGTTCAAGGAGTTCAGATAGAGCCTGTATCAGGGCCATATTGAGTTAAATGTGTTATATGTCACTATTTTTGGACAGTATGTACTTTATTTTCTTTATCCATTGAAGCCTCTATGTTTACAAGCTTGTGGTGATGCGTAATATGCTACAGGTGCCAAAAAAAAAACTATGTTTGGTAATGCCAATTTGTTTTGTTTTGTGATGGTTCATGTGTGCAATAAACATTACACTTCGTGAGGAATAAATTGTGGCAGAGAATCTTGATATCAATTCTAAGCTAAAAAACTGTGCTTTGTATTTTTCCTTGAATTGTGCAGGCCTGGATTAAGGGCAAAAAACTGAATATTATGTGCATGTAAATGTAGTCTGTGCTGATTAAGAATTGATCATGAATGACATTTCACACCGTTCATTAGGTAGTCGTAACTAAAGGGCTACATGTTGGTTTAAATCCAAAACAACACCGTGCGGCTAAAAGACTAATTACCGTTCCTATTCGTTTCTGATTTGTGACTGAAGTGTTTTTCTGGCGCTGCAACAATCTTCTCAGTATCAGCGAGTTCAAATGCCAACATTGTTTAAATGTCACAAAGCAGCTGCAGGTGAAATTAAACTAATTATCTGTGACATTTTCATTTCAATGAATAAATAACTTTTTCTCCAGATCTTAATTTGTTTTTCAATGTGCTGTTTGCCACCCTCCAGGAGTCCGGAAGCTCTTTCCCAAAAACTCGTAGAAAGGAGTTATGAATTAGAAAATAGGTGAAAATAACACATTCATACTGCATGAGAAAACCTGCTTGGGATTATGAGAAATCTTTAAAGGGGAGACGGAGGTACAAACTAGAAAGAACTGAACCCTATATAACTGCAGATTGCCACTTATCGACACCATTTGGGAGCAGCCGCTCTTCAACAGACTGAACCTTCTTCAGTTAAACAGCGTTCACCTTTTGGTGCAGGTGTAAATCCCTCCCTGATTAGATGGAGAGAATAAAAGCCAGCGGCTCAGACTCTTCAGTTTTTGAGACTCGAGAATGTTTAGCTCGACACTCTGAGCCTCACAGTACGAGGATTAGTGTCAGACTGATGATTATAGATGGACAGACAAGCTGCTGTCTGGCAGACCAGAGCCTCTATCATCTGTTCCGCCCAAGCACTGAAACTGAAACTCATTTCAACATACATCACCTGTGAGAAATGAGCCTGATGGTTGGAAATAAAAAAAAGACTTGCGGTGGTTACATGTTTTCATTCAAAAGGCTAGTTATCAAAAGTCTCGTGGCTCCGTTCTATCCATCTGAAGAATAAAAGGTCAACTTTTTAGGATCGACAGCTGGGATCTGCAGTTGCAGTCACAACCTCTTAAGCTCAGTCTTCCAGATATTGGTCTGAAACATGCCTTGACAAGCAAAACCTGGCCTCGATAGTTTGATGATGACGAACATTGACAGGGAAGCGGGATCAGACTGTAGCCAAAACAATCTGATCCAAGAGTAATTGAAGCTTACTGCCATGTGCAACAACATGTTTTATTCTGTAGAAGACAAAGTTGTGTGGACATTGGTGCTCCATCTTGACTAGACTATTTTGATGATGTTTCACTTCCGGGATTGCTCTGGTACTGCTGGAAATTCTGCCGCACGTCCCTCATTTTCAGCCGGATGACCGTCCCCAAACTTTTTCTTTGTGTTGGAGTTCTAACCTCCTTTCTGAGGACTATGGTTAACTGCTCCTCAGATCTCTGCAGGGTAAATCCAGACAGCTAGCTAGACTATCTGTCCAATCTGAGTTTTCTGTTGCACAGCTAAAACAACCCTTGAACAAACACACGTTCCACCAAAAGAAGTTCCTTCCCGAGTCTATTTTGCAGAGGCACCATGGCTCCATCTGGTGTTTAGCACCGCCCAAGATGATTGTTATTGGTTTAAAGAAATGCTAATAAACCAGAGCACTTTTTTCTCCCATCGCAGAATGCTGTATGGACTCGCGAGAACTTCCTCCGCAGCGCTGTGGAGGAAGGTCTGGCAATGTGAGACTAACATATATGTGAGTGCTTGAATTTGTTGATGAAAACCATAGAAGGAACGACAAAATCCTTTAAATGAAGCGACAACTGTCGCAATTTCCTACTAAATAATAACTAGAATAATTATTATATTTCAAATAATTAAGAATAAAACTGAAGTTATTGTCTTTGATGCCAAAGAGGAGACACTTAAAGTCACGACTCCCTTCGAATCCCTCTCGCCAAGGACCAATACTCAAGTCAGAAATGTGTCTATATACTTTTACCTGCTATGCCCTAAAACACCCTAGTAGGCCCTGCAATGCCCTACTATGCCCTGCTACATCCTGCTACGCCATGCTATGCCCTGCTATTCCGCCCTGCTACGCCCTATTATGCCCTACAACACCCCCTGCTACATCCTGCTACGCCCTACTATGCCCTGCTACCCCCTACTATGCCCTGCTACGCCCTGCTACATCCTGCTACGCCGTGCTATTCCCTACCATGCCCTGCTATGCCCTACTATGCCCTACTATGTCCTGCTACACCATGCTGTGCCCTACACTCTGCTATGCCCTGCCACACCCTGAACTGCTACAAGTATTTCTAGTCATAGTTTCACTATCATTATGGTACTATAATTGCCACTGTTCATCATACCATCTGCTATAATATTATGAATCATATTTCTCTATATTTGTTTATCTGTATTAGTGTCCGTGTCCAAACCGGCAGCATCAGATGGCCGCCCACCAAAAGCCTGGTAGTTTCTGCTTAAAAGGAAGTTTTTCCTTGCCACTGTTGCACTAAATACTTGCTCTTTGGGGGAATTGTTGGGTCTTTGTAAATTACAGATTGTGGTCTAGATCTACTCTGTCTGTAAAGTGTCTTGAGATAACTCCTGTTATGATTTGATACTATAAATAAAATTGAATAGAATTGAATTAACCTGTTTTTGTTTATTCTGTAAAGCACCTTGAATTACTCTACTGTATAATTTGGGCTATATACCAGTGAAAATTCACACCCCTAATATTTACTGGCATCCACTCATGCACTCATACTCCATCACTCGCTCTTTGCTGGCTCATCTGTAATGCATTATCTGTCTCTCTCTCTCTCTCTCTCTCTCTCTCTCTCTCTATTTAGCTACGCATCATCATGCACTAATTTATTCATCACTCCATTTTCTCACTTCCCCGTCACTTGCAGCACCTCTATTTCTGTCCTTGTCCCAGAGACCGCAAGCAGAAAGAGGCAGAGCCAAAAACATGCTTCACTAAAGGCCCGCCGTCTGTTCGGAGACGTCGAGCGTCACGCTTCGGCTGTTCAGAGATTTCATTTCATTCACATCCGTCACTGAGGCTCTTCAGGATCTTCACAAGGAACTAGAAGTAAAACCGTGCGTTGTGTTCGACATGCGTAAGCAACAACCTGTTCTGCCGCCAACCTTCATCATTGAGGACAAACAAAAAAACATCTATAAAGCAACAAAAACGACAAAAGAGCACTGAGCTATTCCTTAAGCTTATAACACAATGATAGCATGCCAGAACTTCCTGTATTTTGCCCAAAAGTCCAAACAATCCAAAAAATGCTTTCACACTAGAAACAAACTAGGCCATGGTTCCATTTGATCCTGATACAGACTATCTCTTTTGGTCGGACCAAATTATGGTTGTTTGGTCCGTGGCAGCTTTCACACGTGTAATTTGGGTTCGGATCAAAATGAAAAGTCAGAAAGTCTGAACCAAACAAGTTCAGTGTGAAACCCCCGTGAAAGTCACGACTCCCCTCAAATCCCTCTCGCCAAAACTCAAGTCAGAAACTTGTCTGTATATTTCACTGTTATTAGACTGTAGTCTGTTTGTTTGCCTTTATTCCGTAAAGCACTTTGAAATACTCGAGTGTATGAAGTGTGCTGTATAAATAAATTGCCTTGGTGCGCACACAGGCTCATTTACATACAGAGACGCCCTCAGAATGACAAATATGGTCAACACGTCCCCTTGAAAGTCCTTGTAGCCAAAACCGCTTTGCGCCGACTGTTCCATTGATTTCCTACAGGGTAGGGCCTGGTGCCGCCCAACTATGCTGTCTTACCAAAACATTTAGGAAGAAGATCACTAATTTCAACTCTTAAGTCTACAAAGAGTGTGAAGAAGACTGTCGAATTAGAAGGCATTAAGACAAAATGGTTTGAATCATGTATAATCTATCAGATAATGGGTCCGATCTATCCGACACCTCTTACACATCTGGCTATTGCTTTTTCCGAGCTTTTTTCTTATCACTTAACACCTTTTTCTATGCTAAACAGCTATTTTCTATATATTTGTTTCTGTTTCGGTATTTATTGTGTATTCTTATCAATGTTCAATATGTTTGTTTGTGTATATATGCACTGGTCACCAAGGGAAATTCAATGTTAAGTGTAGCCTACTGTGGCAATCTGATTGGGACGTTTAGCATCTAAAGATAGAGCCAGCTTGGGATTTTGTGCTTTACAAGTAAAACATCTTTTGCTTTGCAGTGAGAGAACAACGGCGATACTCGCCGTCTCCCTCAAGGACCGTCTGACACTTGATGCACAGGAAACGGACTAATTGGAGAGGAAAACTCGAGGTCTGATTCTGGGTTACAGAGAGCGAGCGGGTCAGCAGCGAGAGCCTCAGGGACGCAGCTCTGTCCATGGGAAATAAACTCTCAAACTGAACGAGAAAAACTTGGACTTATAGCCGCTCTGTCAGCGCTGTGAGGAGTTTTGAAGCAAAAATATGTAAAGTCTCCCTTCCAAAACTCATTAAGCTTCCACTTTGAACCTCTGCCAGGAAATATACCATGTGTGTTTAATAGATGTAAAAATACTAATGAGGTGTGTGCGAGCCCTGATCTCTCTCAGGAGGAACTCTAATAGGTGTAGTGTATTTATACCTTTGGGCTTTCTAAATGCTGAAGCGAAATCGGTGGCCATATGGCTGCCGAGCACCGTGTGTGGGTGGGAATGGGCTGCTGATAAAGAGATGAATATGCTATTTTATGGTCATTTTACGGCTGTTACTTCAGTAATAACATCAGTTTTAATTAATCCCCCTGACAAAGCAAGAGAGAAAGAGAGAGAGAGAGAGAGAGACACACAGAGAGACAGAGAGAGAGAGAGAGAGAGAGAGAGAGAGAGAGAGAGAGAGAGAGAGAGATCAGTATAGACAAGATGAGAAGATTGAAAGGTAGAAAAGAAACTGTACACTACATGGCCAAAAGAATTTGGACACCCCTGTTCACATACATAACTTTGTTTTTGTTTTTTTTTCAACCTCAACCCCATTTTCCCATGTTTATGTGTCTAAGTGACTGACAGGAACAACAATCTTTGAAATTTGTCCAGTATTAAGTAGCTGCACTTTGCGGGCAATTGTGCACCAATTTTCGTCCACTATAAGTTCTGTTTTTGCCGCTGACAGGCTCAGATTATTACTCTAAGTGTCTGACAACATTATGGAGAGACCTTTTTGTTAAAGAGTAAGATCCTTTTAAAAGAAGCATAACATTGTACTCCATTTAAATAAACAATAATTTTATCATCATAAAACACACTTCATTCAAAGTTGACAGGACCAAAATAACAACTATTAAAAGCCGTCTTGGTCCGTCTTTCCACTCTTTGAACGATCACCACTCTGGTTTGGTTGAAATGAACCCTTAATACACCCATTTACATGTGGAAATATGTAAATGGCGATTTCACTAAATCAAAATTCACCAATTTCAAAGATTGTTGTTCACAAGTCTTAAAAGCTGCATTAGAGTAAAGTGATGTATTTTTCTGAACTTAACCGACTGTTCTAGCTGTTCTATTATTTGCCTTTACCCCACTTAGTCATTAAATTGACATGTCTGATGATAATTTTTGAAAAATCTCATTGTATAAATAACATTTTGTTAAAGCACCAATAGTCAACCCTAGAATATCGTCGCAATATCAACATTGAGGTATTTAGTCAGGATTGGGAGATGAAGAATTATATGATGATCCAGTGTCCATATACTTTTGGCCTAGAACAGATGGACTGACATAAAACTCCGACCTGTTAATTAATGTCTGCCTCACACTCTGATTGGCTTTGACTCGCTCCATCGAGCAGAACGAACCGACGTCACCAAACGACCCAAACAACAACATGCAGAGAACGCAAATCAAACTGGACATCATGTAATGAATGGAAGGCAAATATATCTCGCACACGTTACGTAAAATTGATAATGTAAAATAATAGAACAGAAACAGAGTCGGGTTGGGAAAGAAAAACATAACTCGACATGCATAGTTAAACACACCTAAGAGGAGTAAGTATGCGCACGAACATACACACACATACAAATTATGAATAACAATGGATTTAAATTGTAGACTGATAAATGAATGAATGATCTAAATTATTGTGCGTATTAACTTTTTTTTATACACAAATCAACTCAATTCAATTAAATTTTATTTATAGTATCAAATCATAACACAAGTTATCTCGAGACACTTTACAGATAGAGTAGGTCTAGACCACACTCTATAATTTACAAAGCCCCAACAATTCCAACAATTACAGTAATTCCCTCAAGAGCAAGCAGTGCGACAGTGGCGAGGAAAAACTCCCTCTTGGGAAGAAACCTCGGACAGACCCAGGCTCTTGGTAGGCAGTGTCTACCAACTCCTACGTCTCTTAGGTAAAAGTTTGGGAGTGTATGCATATATTGTATGTGTATACATACATATGTATAGATGTATGATTAGAAGTGTATAGGGGTGTAGATGTATGTGTATATGCTTATACATAGATATGTTTCCTTATGTTTTTACTATTATTTTTTATTTTTTTATTTCTATTTTTCTTTCGCTATGAGGGTTGCTTTTGTTATTATTATTATTATTATTATTATTATTATTATTATTATTATTATTATTATTATTATTATCAATACTGGGTGGACTACATACATATCTACATACGTACATATTCAAAAACAAAAACGGATATGCTAATGGTACTGCTTTGTACGGTAATGCATTGTTAATTAAGTGAAGGAATTGCAATAAAAGTATTAAAATTGATTATCAACACTGGGAATGAAACACAAACATTAACACTTTACTTGAGGGTATCCACATAAGAGTGACATGACACTGTCATGACACAGTCATGAAACATGAACTCTAACTCTAACCCTAACCCCCAATTTCCACCGGTTGCGGAACATCTGCGGAGTCATTAGGTTTCCATTAAAGTCAATGTGTGTATTTCCACTGACTGCAGAACGGCTGTTTCCGACTCCGGCACAGCTCTGACAGTCCGCAGCCCTCCAGAGCAGATACGCAGAGCTTCTATTTTTGCCAGACGCTGGATGCCCTGTGCAGCAATTCAGCACAGGGCAGATAGTGCGGGACAGGAAGTCGAGCACAGAAGCACTACACCTTGAAAACACAGCACAGAGATGTTCCCCCTCTACTCCTCTGGATGGAAACTAACTGGTGGTGGTTTTGTGGCTCTATTCTACGTGAATTTGCGAGAGCTCGTGGGTCCTCGTGACTTCAGCTGTCAGTCTTGGCCGTTCAGCCGTTGCCGCAACAAATTACAATTTGAGTAATAATTCAAAAATACAGTTTTGCACAATTGTGTTACCTCTGCTCGCTTTAATGCTATTTTGCTTTTTGTTTCTTATCAAATAGTTTAACCAGATTTTTTATTGAAAATAAAATCTGGTAGCACTTTACTAGAAGGTATCTACATAAGGGTGATGTGACACTGTCATGAACACATGAACCCTATCCCTAACCATAACTTACTAAAAGAAGCGTTATTTCATAAACGTTTATGACTTGTTTATAATGTTTATGACACGTTCATGACAGTGTCATGTCACTCTTATGTAGATACCTTCAAGTAAAGTGTAACCACACAAATCTCCTCAGTTTTACAAATGTCCTAATTTTCCTTTCAAAACACCCTGAATTACAAAGAATGTTCTTGCAGTAAACTTTGCACTTTTCAGACATGTCTTTACAAATGTGCTAACTTTTCACAAACATCCTAATTGTGTAATGAATGGAAGGCGCCGCATATTAACACAACTGTACATCGAGTAGCATATCACACGTTACGTAAAAACTGATTGTACAACACAGGGAATAAAATATATTTATGTGACACACTTTCACTTTTACAAATGTCGTACCTGAGCGATGACGTATCAAGTGCAAACACTACTTGAGCACTAAGAAAAAAAGTGAAGGGCCGTCCACACCAAGAACGATAACTTTAAATATAGAGTTTTAAAATCTTTCTAACTCCAGTGGATGGCGGAGTCCACACCACAACTAAAAAGGCCACGACAGCGGAGAATGACATCGTTTAGGATCACTTTCAGAGCGATTTAATGAACGATAGAAACACTGACAGCCAATCAGAATCCATCTGAGTTTACAACACGATGCAGTGGAGAGAGACACTGCGGAAAAGTTTGTCCCACACAGGTGGTTGGAGGCGTGACTTGTCCCCTCGGTGGGACTACGATCCTTTAGCTCTGTGCATTTTTAAACATCAGTACTTTTGAAGTATTTCTCATGAAACAGCCATAGACAGTTAACAACTTGGACAACTTGATGCCGTAGACTTTCACTGAGACCAGTGAAGTCTATTAGAAGCACTTTTCCGGTGATGGATGAGTGTTACCGCGCAGCCTCCAACTGAGCTTGACGACGTAAATGTGACGTGAGCAACCTGTCTGAAAGTTGGAAGTCTTCTGGTAGCTGTGCCAAGAGAAATCTCAATCATTCCCAATCTTACAGAGACGGACAGCGTAGGTATATGTAAGGAGATAACATAGGCACAGGCTAATTATTGCTAACTAAAATGCTAGTTAACATTAGTAATTAAACCTAAACAGCTAATGTAAGTCCAAACTGTCTGTGAGCTTCTCCTGTACTATACGGTAAATCCTCTACTGTGCGACAGTAAGTCTCGTGGTTATGACCCAATCGTTAGCCTATTTTTACAAAAACGTCTGCTACGGAGCCATAACGTGAGGTACAAGGTAATGGAGCCTTTTATACATTGTCGTGTTTCTTTAGAAATAAACAACAGACAAATAGAGTCTTTAAACGCTTCAGATGTAAAGTTATTCGCTGTCAAAATGACACCAAAATGAATGTCAGTCAATGGAATTCTAACTGAGGGTGATGGCTTGTTAGCATCAAAATGGCTCCATGGGAGCTACGTTTGTGGAAAGTTGGAAACAACTGAGAGTTAATCTTATGTTTTAGATGTTATGATCATATTGTCTGTGTTTTTTTACCGGGTCTCTGCAGAGATCTGCTCTGATCTCCGGCTCTATATGGATCTCTGTGCGACCGCTGTTTCCTGGAGAAGGCAGCGGTGTCGGCACCCCGGGGACCGTTCATGAAATGTACCCGAACTTCCTGCTTTGCTCCCATCATAACTAATACGGCCACTATGAGTTGTAATAACTGCTTGAACAAACGACTTCTGTGGGTGTTTTTGTGGGGGGAGAACTGGGTCGAAAGGTTAACCGACATTATGATTACAAATGTATCCTTGATTATGCGATATAGAGGCTACGTACCCTTTGAACTGTTCACTATTTGATGGTAGTTACATTAAAAATGTATCCTTAATTATGCGAGATAGAGGCTACATACCCTTTGAACTGTTCACTATTTGATGGTAGTTACACAAAGTCATTAACGTTAAATAGCATGTGTTTGAAAATGCTACATTTCTTTTATTTTCTATGATTTTTCTGTGACATTTCCCCATAAATCATGAACCAGCCGGCAGGACGCGTGTCTCCTTCCTCCCATGGAGCCTTTACAGTCCCCAGAGGGGTGTGTGTGTGTGTGTGTGTGTGTGTGTGTGTGTGTGTGTGTGTGTGTGTGTGTGTGTGTGTGTGTGTGTGTGTGTGCGTGTGTGTTGGCTCAGTGAAACAGGGACATGGAGAACACGTGTTGTCAGCAGTTGGAGGGCAGTAAAACTGAGGGGGCGAGAGACAGTGACAGACAGAGATAAAGGAGAGAGAGAGAGCAAGAGAGAGAAAAGGGCAGATATGCAGATTGTTAAATGAAACTGAACTGATGAAGCAATGACAGAGAAGATTATTACAACGGGCACGTATTTCTGTCACATGGACAAAGTCGAAAAACACGTAGACAGAAAACTGAATTGTTCCTCTAAACCATGTGTGTCAAACTCGAGGACCGGGGGCCCAAACCCGGCCCCTTGCGGATTTTGATCCAGCCCTGCACATCAGTTTAGGTTCACAATACATTTTGCTTTTTGGAAGTTTGTTTAGTCACTTTTTACACTCGTTTTTCTGTTCATCCGACTCTTTACCTGCTCTTTCTCTGCCTCCATGCATCCTCCTCCCTTTCCCCCCTCCTTCCTCATCTCCTTGTCTCCCTCCCTAACTCCTCCTTTCCGTCCCACCCATGCTGTTTTCTATAACTTCTTCTTTCAGCCTGAATCTTGGTGTGTGTTTTTGCATCTATGCAGAAGTGTGTGTGTGTGTGTGTGTGTGTGTGTCTCTCTCACTCAGTGGGGGGCCATTAAACTGTGATTTCTGGCGAGACCACAGCACAGCAGGAGAGCCGCAGGCTTTAGTAAAGCGTGTAAACGTTACACTTGTTGATTTAAGGCGTCTGCTGGGAGAAGAAACCGCCAGGCCTGCACGCAGTCGTCATGCCGACACCGTGCTGGCCCTCTGATTGGTCACATATCGGAGCCAAGTTGGGAAAACACCTACATTTCTTATCAAATAATAAAACACATTGTGCTTTCCAATATTAAACCAGGACGACCTTTCCTGAACCCTTGCCAAGTTTGTTACAAACAAAACTGAGAAAACTTTGCTTTATGAAAACAAATAAAAATATTATATCTACATAAAGGGGAGAAACAACAGTTTGAGAGAAAAAATTGAATACTTTTAGAAAAAAAAAAAGAATATTGTTTTAAACAATGTCAGAATATTTGGTTACATTATTATCGGGGAGACACTACAGGGAATTTAATTAACAGATATCACAATGAAAACTCCCCAAGCTGATTACTGACATTAAGACAATTGTTTTTTGCATTACAAGTTTTTTATGAAATATTACGTTTAAATATGCAATGAGGCATTATCTAATGCTAACTTTTGGGGAATTTAGGAGAAATCTACAGACACAAATAGACAAAGTGAAGTAAAATAAATGTCTCCTTCCCCTAGTCTGAAAGAAGACATGGTATAGAAGATAAAAAAAAAATACCTCAAAACTGACTAGTGCATTAACACCCATTATGGTGTTGAGCAGTATCTCGCCTTATGGCTCTGTCACACCAACCTGACGGCCGACCTTCAGCAGAAAACTCCCCAAGTTGGTCAAAAAAGTGCCTCAGAACACACCGAAGCGACGCCGACTTGAGGGTACGTTCTGCGCGTGTGCGAGACGTAATACGTCTCCATAACAGCAGGTGGTGCTAATCTGTATTGGGGCCCAAAAAATGAAAACCAGCAGCTGATTGGACGAACGCGTCACGTGGGTCTGGCTTCTCCCGGATTTTACAACCGAGCATAATGGCAGATCGTTTGGAATACAATCTCATATTGTACTAAAATAGTTCACCGAAACGTGTTTCTGAAAACATTTTAATTATCGGGTTGGTATGTCAGGGCCTTTACGACGACCTAGTCGCAGACTAATATCCAATCTGGGAATGAAATCCTGAGAGTCTTGCTAGAGTCGGGGCGCTTGCGTCGTCTCCATCGTTTGGTGTAAGGTCATTAAACTCAGTCCCAGTCAGTCTTTCTCCCGTCTGGAGATATTATCTGGATGATATTATCCTAACTTGAAGTTAAATCACGTAAACATTGTCAACAACCAATGGGTGGGCTCCCTCCAGCACCAAACAGGAAGCAGCAAAACGGCTAGAGCCGGTGGTGTTTATGGTTACTATGGCGCTGCTGTAAGCTAAACGCTGAAGAGGGAAAGTTGCTGGTTTTTCAACCCTTCTGAAGCGAGTCATCCAACGGGAGTTTTACCGACCGATAAAGCCGAGTCAGTCTTTTTCCCATCTGGACATTCCAGAAAAAACAAATACGTTTGAGATTATCCTAAGATATTTATGTCTTGGTAGCTTCGTCAAGAACCCAACACAGGAAGCAGCAAACTGCTAGTCGCGCTAAGCTAAACGTGTCATCCAATGGGAGTTTTACCGGCAGATAAACACAGACCTCCAGGTACTGGAGACATTCATTTGCATGGACAGCAGAACAGAAAATCTGCAATCTTTCCCTCAAGTTATCAGCTAATGCTAGCGGTAGCTAGCTAGATAGCTTGGTTAAAGTTGTGTGAACTAATCAAGTTGTGCAATTTGTGACCCTGCAAGACCCCCAGACATAGTAACGTTAGATGTGAGATGGTCTTTTCAAAGTCTGTTCAAGGTCTTCTAGTGTATGGTAGGCATTAAAACTTCTGTAAAACCTTTTCTCATTATGTTTATTGAAAAATGCAATGTTTCTCTCTAAATCCATCTTAGCAGCAGTTTAGTTGTATGTGCATTGCCTGATTTCAGAGAGACAGGGTTACTTCTGCTCACAATGACAACCCAGGCAGATAAAATCAGCATGGAAAAAACCAAGAGGCTGGAGGAAAAGGTCTGTCTCGCTTCTTTTCCACAGCCGAATGACTGAAGCTTCAGAGCCGGCGACAGGAACTGTCACACTGAGCTGAGGAGATAACAGAGAGCGATCGCTCGATCAGGCTGACGCATGGATGCTGGCTTCGGAGTAATCAATCAGAGCAGCGTTACAGCCCAGCATCTAAGAGTCAGAGAGACGCTCTGACAGAAACGTTTAACAGCCGTGAAAGAGACAGTCACAACAATCAGTTGGAGATGGGAGAGGCCATATTTATATATTTATTTCAGTTTGAGTTTGAGTTTTAATTACAAACTATTGTTTTCTCGTACTTATTGTCATGTATCAATTTCTAAAAGAAGAAAAGTGACACTAGGTTAAAGTTCATTCAGTTTGGGTCAATATAGCACTTTGTTTACACCACAGACAGTGAAAGAAATGGACACAGTGATACCAGTGAAGGATATTAGAAGCACTTTTCCGGTGCTGGCTGAGCGTTACTGAACATCCTCCAACTAAGCTTGAAGACGTAGATGTGACGTGAGCAACCTGTCTGAAAGTTGTAAGTCTTTTGGTAGCTGTGCCATGACAAATCTGTTTTTTCGTGGAGAAAAGTTACTTCATATGAATTCACTTGCCACTATTTCCAATCCATCAAAAAGTTGCTGAAATATTCTGATCCGATGCTTTCATGGACACTCTATTGGCTTCTCCCTTGACTTTTTTAGACACTAATAATTTTCGCATGCTCCAATATATGTTGTCAATTTAAAAAAAATCTGAAAATTTTCAGAGAACTATGTCTGTTATTATTTAGGACAAGTTAAGCTACAATAATATCTTAGTAGAATGCATTTCATTTACTTTCTTATTTAAAAGTCCCATGACATGGTGCTCTTTGGATGCTTTTATATAGGCCTTAGTGGTCCCCTAATACTGTATCTGAAGTCTCTTTTATATAGGCCTTAGTGGTCCCCTAATACTGTATCTGAAGTCTCTTTTATATAGACCTTAGTGGTCCCCTAATACTGTATCTGAAGTCTCTTTTATATAGGCCTTAGTGGTCCCCTAATACTGTATCTGAAGTCTCTTTTATATAGACCTTAGTGGTCCCCTAATACTGTATCTGAAGTCTCTTTTATATAGACCTTAGTGGTCCCCTAATACTGTATCTGAAGTCTCTTTCCCAAAATTCAGCCTTGGTGCAGAATTACAGCCACTAGAGCCAGTCCCACAATGAGCTTTCCTTAGGATGCGCCATTTCTGTGTCTGTAGCTATTGAGGAGGAGAGAGCTGGAATTTGTGGAAAATAACATTACCTTGAGTTTTCAAGTCTGACCACACATCTCGGAAAAGCATGACATGACAAGTTCCTTAATATATGCAATATCATCCACATAATAATCTCTCCAAGCCTCTGAGTCACATACTCGGCCATCTACGGCAGCATCAAACATGTTCTTACAGGCGTTTGCAACATTAAAGAAAAGTTTCTAAAAGACAGGACTTACACCAAACTCAGTGCCAAAAAATGACTTTTTTGGTATTGAAGGTTTTTGAATTAAACAGCTCAGAGAAAACTGCCACGTCCAATCAGAAAGCATGACAACATATGACAAGTTTCTGGATAAACTGCAATATCATCCACACAATAATCTCTCCAACCCTCTGAGTTATGGATTCAATTTGGAGAAGAAAAGCTCAGCACGTGACGGGCGAAGATATTAAAATTTGGTGAGAGCGATACATTATAAGAAGTGGGTCACCAGCTGTCGGCTCGGACAGAGAGAAACACTGCGCCTCATTACTCCTCCGATTTTTTAGAGATAATGCTTCGAACTGAAATTGAATTCAGGCTATTTCCTGTCTGATCTTTACTCTTCATTACAGCCAAACGCACAGATCTGAACTTTTCTCTGCTCGATGCTCCGATAAAAGTTCAAAAGCATGTCTGAACACGTTATTTCTGCAGGTAATAATACTACCGTAGAGTCTTTTACCAGCTCCTACATTAGGACCAGAGAAGAACTGGCTTGGACGCGTGTTCTGCGTGCCAATGATCAATGTCCACAATCTGTCTGCATTTCGGTGCTGTGACCCATTCATTTTCCCGACGGCCTGCTCACCGTCGCACAAGCAATTGCGTCAATCTCATTTCATTTCTGGCTTAGTTCCATTCATTGTCTTTTGCACACAAATCAAACAATGGCACGCAAACCTGACACGGTGAAAAGCTGTATGCTTTTCCCCCCTAGCTACACACCTGTGTATCCCTGGCTGTTAAGTACGTACTGTATATGCCTTCCCAAAGGCAATGCTCCACCCAGTGCTCCAAACATAAAACTGCAGATTAATTAGCATCTCCAACGTGGTATATAAACAAAACAAAGTTGTATAATGGCTCCAACAACAACTAATAATTGTCTACAAAACCAGTGTTGTGACCAAGTCATCTTTGCTCAAGTCCCAAGTAAGTCTCAAGTCATTTGGTCCAAAGTCTAAAGCAAAATTCATGGTGTTATTTTGTGGAATGGAAATGTACCCCGACCAGCTAACTAAGCCATTGGGGGGGTGGACAACATACGTGTATTTTTAAGACGTTTTTTCAAACTAGCTGTGGGGTGGCTTAGTTGAAAACTTAAAGGTAGTCATATTTTCAAATCTCCAGTTAGCTTTTAGCACTGGCTTAATGTGCGGCCCTATGCAGCGGTGTAGTCTACGTGATACGCAGGTATACGCAGTATACCCACTAAGAAAGCTCCAGGATTTCCATATACCCACTTAAAAATGCTCAATGACAACAACAACATACTTTCCATTATAGTTTTGATATATTTTGAATTGTCATCTGTGTTTTTCTTCTTCACATAGGCTAAATAAAGGTGTTTCCACTGTAAATTGGTGCTAAAAGTGTATCAGAATACAGGAAATGAAGTCGTTGACGCTCAAAACATCCCTGGGGGAGGACACCCAGACCTCGCACTATGATATGGCGCCCCCTCCCCCAAAGGCAGATTCTGGACAATATATACAGTATACAGTACAGTATACTCACTACAATACATTAGACACCACTGGCTCTATGGAAGCTGTGTTATAGCTTCTTTTTTTTTTATCTTTCGATGTTTCTGTTATTACAGAAACTTTTGGGCTCTATGTTAGTCCTGCCATCAACCTGTGACTGGCCCCCAGCCGGGCCCTTGTTTGAAAATAATAGACACTTGCCAACCGGGCTGAACTACTTTTCTGGTAGAAACCTTGCACGTCAATTTATTCTTTGTCAATGTCAAATTTATTTAAAGTATATAGCATATTTAACCCTTGTGTTGTCTTCCTGTCGACCATGCAACTTTGCTTTTTTTGTGTAAAAATGCAAACTTTTTTCAATATTTTTTGACACTTTTTCTGATGTTTTTGATGATTTTTTTCGGCGCTTTTTCTAACGTTCTTTTATCAATTTTTCTTTCAAATGCTATAAAATTGACTAAAACACCCCAAATTCAATGAAAGTAGTGAGCTGATCATTTCATTTCCTTGTGAAGAGCGTTGCACGAACCATCCATGTTATTTCTTTTGACAATTTGGTTGAAAGAAACCCAAAATTTCTGATATAGAAACTTTTTGAAAAGAATGGGTCCAATTTGACCCCGAGGACAACAGGAGGGTTAACCAACTGTGGTTGACCAATGTGCTGAACAAGACAGCATATCATTATGCAAAGTTATCACGTAAATCGTATATTAGAAATTTGTGTTTCTTTCAACCAAATTTTCAAAAGAAATAACGTGGATGGCTCCCTACAACGCTCTTAACCAGTTTTCTGCAATTTCATAGCATTTGATTTTTATTTTTTTTTTAAAGTGACGAAAATGTCGGGAAAAGCTTTACTAAAAAAACAACACAAAAACGTAAAAAGGTGCAGAAAAAAAAGACGTTGGAAAAAAAGTGACAAAAACATCGGTGGAGAAGCAACAAAAGTGTTGAAAAAGACGTCCAAAACGAAAAACTAAATTAAATTTGGACCCAGAAAAAGAAAAAGTTGCATAATGGTCGACGGGAAGACAAGACGAGGGTTAAAAGTATGTACATCCTGCGCCTGTCGAATATACTGCACAATGGAAGGCTATTCCAGAGGATGGGAGCACCTACCGCAAAAAGCTCGATTCCCCTCTACTTTTGATGTGAAGTCGCAAGTCATCGAAAAGGCGACTCGAGTCCGAGTCACCAAGTCTGGGGTCGGTGTCTCTGCCACAAACGCATGCACACACGTTCAGGCTGATGATTGGGTATCGGTTACGGAGCAAATCATTGAGAGCGTTCCTCCTGGAAATGATGGTTTAATATTTACACAGCGTCCTCTCGCTTGCCCTTATCATGGAGAGGATAAGAAGAGCGGCTGTGTGTGTGTGTGTCTCTCTCTCTCGGTCACTCGCCCTGTTGCTTCTCGCTCATTTAACAGCAGTAAAACCCTGACTGTGGAAACCACGTATCTCCAAAGTGTTGTACTTTGAGCTCGGTGACGGCCGTGCTCTATCAAAATGATATTTAAAACGTTTTTTTATGTAGATTTTTGTCAAAATATACAATATATGACCCTTGTTCTACCTACAGTACATATAGAATACTATCACGCACTATCACTGTACATATATTCACAATTAGAGTCTGTTCATAGTTTGTACTTTTCTTTAGAGCGTGCTCGTGTTATTTTGTGATTCATGTCCAAGGCTGGGTTTAAAAAAAACAATTTTATTAAACTTTCTGCATATTGTAAATGTTACCATGTGTAACTGGATGTTTTTTTTAAGGAACCGTGTACATATCAACAACATATCTGTAAGAGAATGACATGGTAAGCCCTCATGTTGTCTTCGGCTCGAATTTGGCCCGTTTTTTTGAAAGTTTCTGTAGCAGAAATTTGGATTTCTTTCAACCAAATGGATGGGATGGTTCCATGAGAACACTCTTCACAAGTCAAAATTAATGCTCAGTTCACGACTATCACTGACTTTTGGGTGTTTTATTCAATTTCACAGCATTATTCTGAGTCTGTGATTATCCATCAACATCCTCTGATCTTAAATATTAGTCAAAGTAATTAATACTTTATACTTTCTTTTAACTCAAAAGTTAGATATTTTTTTCATGAAGGCTATATTATATAAGGTTTAGTGACCAGAAATTCCCAAAAATAGTGGTAATAAGTTGTTGTTAGTGTACACTGGTAGTAGTGTGGGGGGGGGGACGAACAAAACGTCGAACAATTCTACAAAAACGTTGAAAAGAGACAAAAATGTCAACTAAACCAGCAAAATAAGTGACAAAAACGTCAAAAGATGTCAAAACAAAAGTGTTCATTTTACAGCCATGAAAACCATTCCAAACTTTGTCAGCACGTGTTTCATCTAAAAAGATACATTTCTCTGTTTGTTCATCTCACTTCAATTGTAATGCTGCAAAAACGGGACTGTCGAGCAGACAAACTGACACACACACATATATATATATATATATATATATATAAATAATAATAGATTTTTTGAAGGGAGACAAATCTACACACACACACATACACACTGAAATCTACTGCCTACGTATGACTCCAATAATTCAAACGTCTTTTGTCATCACATGTTTCTAACGCTTTTCCCTACCGTGTTTTTCTTTCTCTGCGTGCACGTGTGTTTCTCCACGCCGTACTGTACTGGACGCATCCCTGTCGCCCGATATGCGCGTGCGTGCATTGCAAAAAAACACAAACGCTGCTGCACGCGCGTGTACTGTACTGTACGTGTGCGCTGCGTGCCTCTGTCTGCAGCGTTTGTTTAGTTTTCTTTTAACGTGTGATGCTGTGTGTCTCCGCGCGTGTCCGTGCAAAACAAGTGTCCTATGGCGAGTGTGTGTGCGCGTGTGCCACACTGACCTCTCCGTGTCTCACAGATTTCCCCCACCCCCTCCCCCACGGTGGCTCGCTGCTCTCTGTCCCCCCGCGCGAGCAGCACTCGGAAGGTCTCGTGGTTCCCCCCCCGGACAGCCGTGGAAAAGAGCCGCATGGATCACAGGAAAAGCGTAGCTGCAAATGGTTGCGAGTTTAAATCCCCATCCTTCGGGATCCTCTGCGTCCCCCCGCGCGTCCGTCCCACTCACCGCTCAGCTGGGGTTGCCAGTTCTGCCAGTTCTCCTCTCTCTCTCTCTCTCTCTCTTTTTTAGTAAAAAACAAATCGCACAATTCCGCTTCAGAGCCGCGCTGATGTTCACACCGCTGTCAGTTTGAATCAACGCAGCCCGCCGGGACATTCGGCCATGTGTGCCGTGTGCAAAGGCGTCCCAACCCGTCCTCAACGGCGGGGAAGAAACAGTGGTGGTGGAAAAAAATAAATAAAAAATGAGGGGTTTAAGTTTTGGATTTTAAAAGCGTGAAGGCTGTCCGTGTTGTGTTCTTCCCTCCGCTCTGTGGTGTCTGTCCGTGGCCGCGCGCTCTGGACACCGACACGCGAGTGAAGTGCTTTACGCACTGGCGCGTAAAAGCCGAATGGAGGATCAGGGGCGGGAAAGACGTGGCGGGTTTTAGAGAGAGTGAGGAATGTTTTCTGTTTTCTTTTCTTTCTTTTTTTTATAAAAAAGACGAGCGAGACTAGTTTTTTTTAAAAGGAAAGAAGAGGGAGACATGTTGAGAAAGAGAGAGAGAGACAGAGAGAAAACAACATTTCTTGCATGCTCCAACAATCAACATATCATATTAACAACACAAACATCTGTATGGTCACCCAACAAACACCTTTCTGAAAACACACACACCGACACACACACACACACACACACACATACACAAACACGCACACACACATAGAGAGACAACCACAGAGACAAACATCTGACACACCTTTCTGAAACACACACCGACACACACACACACAAAAACAAACAGAGACACACACGAAGGCAGAAGGAAAGAAGAGGGAAAAGAGACAGATCTAGAGAAGCGAGACAGAAGGAAATGGGAGGAAAAGGGGAAAAAGTGGTAGAGGAGAAGTGAAGGAGATGGGGAAAAGAGGAAAGGGAGGAGGTGAAAAGGAAGGAAGGGAAGAGAAGGAGGACTGAGGATGGGAAGGAAGAAGAGATGCATAAAAGGAAGGAAAGAAAGAGAGAAGGAAGCATTAGGAGGAGAAAGATGATTCGATAACAGCTGTAGTCGAGAGAGAGGTTGGTGTGTGTGTGTGTGTGCGTGCATGCGTGTGTGTGTTTGTTAGTGTGAGTGTGTGTGTGTGTATTTGTATGGGTGTGTTGGTGAGCGTGTGTGTGTGTGTGTGTGTGCGTGTGTGTTTGTGTGTGTGTATGGGTGGGTGTGTGTGTTGGTGTGTGTGTGTGTTGGTGTTTGTGTGTGCGTGTGTGTGCTTGTGTTGGTGTGTGTGTATGTGTTTGTGTGTGCGTATGTGTGTTTGTGTTGGTGTGAGTGTGTTTGTGTGTGTCTGTGTGTGTGTGTGTGTTGATGAGTGTGTGTGTGCAAATGTGTGTATGTTTTGTGTGTGTGTGTGTGTGTGTGTGTGTGTGTGTGTGTGTGTGTGTGTGTGTATGGAGACCAAGAGAAAAGAGAGAGAATTTATCTTTGTGTGAAGGTCTGTATTAGTGTGTGTTGTGTGTGTGTGTGTGTGTGTGTGTGTGTGTGTGTGTGTGTGTGTGTGTGTGTGTGTGTGTGTGTGTGTGTGTGTGTGTGGAGACCAAGAGACAAAGAGAGAGCTTGTATCTTTGTTTGAAGGTCTGTATGTTGTGTGTGTATGATGAAATGACATGGCTATGGAAACGCAATGTATTTGAAGGCAGAGCAGGAGAATGAGGAGGAGAACGCAGGCAGGGGGAATAAGTGTACCCGTGGCAGTTGGCAGGGGACGAAAAATATGATTGGAGTAATCTAGTGTACTTGATATAATACGTCCTTATTTATAATATCTCTCTCTCACACACATACACACACACACACACACACACACACACACACACACACACACACACACACACACACACACACACACACACACACACAGACATACACACATACACACAAACAAAATATGATTGGAGTAATCTAGTGTACTTGATATAATACGTCCTTAATTATAATATCTCACACACACACACACACAAAATATGATTGTAGTAATCTAGTGTACTTGATATAATAAATCCTTGTTTATAATATCTCTCTTCAGAAGGAAAACAACACAACGTTGTCACGCAAGCTCCAGTTCTTCACGTAGCTCAGCGTTAGCACAGTGCAGTTAATACGACACAACATGAATCAGGTTGCAGCCTGGCTGCCTGAAGGCTTCTGTACAGTGAAAGAAGCGCCAGTCATGCATGAAGGGAGAGCGTCTTCATTCGTCACGCACATACGGGCGTAAATCTAACTGTTGTGGGCGGGGGCAGTAAACATGAACTTTCTCAGGAGCAATTTTTGAAGGGGACACAAACAATACAGCCAAAATGATACAGTTGTAGAGGATATGTGTAGTTGTGGAGCTCCAGTTAAGTAGGCTGACATGGCTTTTTTATCCACTTCAAAACATCGGATAAAGTGATCATTGTCAGTTATGCGGATGATGCTGAACTGAGAACTGAACCCCCAAGCAAAAAAAAAAAAAAAAACCCTAGCTAGCTAACTAGCCAGCCGGCTAATTTTCTGTAACCGGTGAAAGCATGTTGGGTGGAATTAGCAAGTTAGCTAACTAACTAACTATCCAACAAGCTATTAAACAAGCTACCAAACAAGCTAGCTAACGTTATATTTGCTAACATAGAGGCTTCATGGAAAAAAAATCATTGTTTTTTTTTGTAAAGACTACTTCAGAATTAATTAAAATGACACAGTATCATCTGTATCACTTTATCCGATGTTCAAAGTGAATGAAATAGCCGTGTCTACTTACTGGAGTCCCATAACTAACGTTACTGAGTGATTAAAATTTTCTTTTCTCCCACCCAGCGCCGTTTCCCTGAACAGCGCTGCTCCCCCCGAACGGACTTGTGTGTGTAGCAGGCAGTGGACCAAACCATTATGAGGCAAGGAAGGGGGGGCTTAAGATGTTTTTTAAGCTACGTTTGTATTGTTTGACATAAATTACATAATTTACAATACACAGCATGTTTTTTAAAGTGCCCATATTATGAAAAAAACATTTTTTCTGGGATTGGGGGTGTTATTTTGTGTCTCTGGTGCTTCCACACACATACAAACTTTGAAAACAATCCATCCATGCGGTTTGAGTGAGATACGGTTTCTGAATGTGTCCTGCCTTCAGTCTCCGGGTGAGCTGGTCAAAATCTGCACAGCTTTCTACGTCATTAGCCGAAATGAGCTGGCTAACCGCAACCGTTAGCATGCTACTTCGTTCTCAATGGCAAAGCACTGCTACAACACACACAAGTTCATCATAATCTAACTGACCGAAGGTGGAGAAACAGCCTTTCTTTTACTGTCTATGGAGCTAGCTGACATGATCTACGATCTGAGCTACTGAGCATGTGCGAGTGCAATTAGAGATAGTACAGAAGAAGAAGATGTCTCACTCTGTAGCTAAAACAGAGACCTGAACACAGGGTGAAAAGAGGAGCAAAAATATATATTTTTAGAAAATTAAACCATGTAAACCTATTCTGGTACAACCTTAAAATACAATTATGAACCTGAAAATGAGCATAATATGAGCGCTTTAATAATTTTTTTAGGGGGGATGACAACCCTCAGATGGGGTGGGTCCTTACCCCACCCCCCTGCGATTTCCGCCTAAACAAAGTCACGTTCCACGCAGACACGTTGAGAGTAAAAAATACCCGCTAACTAACGAGCTGTCAGTCGTGCTTAACGAGCCTGGTGGGAAAGCCCTTTTGGTCTTTAGTTTGTGTGACAGGGCTGCGGGAGCACTCGCGGCGTTTTTTGCTTCACATTTATCTCTCGCGCTCCATCACGCCACACACTCGGAGCCTCGCAGCAGCCGACTGTTAACGCTGAGACACACTCCATGCGGAGGTTAAACTGTTGGTTTGGGGCAGAAAAGAGTTCCCACTGCCGCTGCTTTGTCAATGTATATGTCACCATTATATGTACCTTTTAATTTATAGTGAATGAGTGCTGTATGACTGCTGGCTGTCTCTATGTTAGTCCTATTTCACCTGCCTAGTGACTGCAGATGTAGTTATTTTTGACTAATTCTTGCATATTTACATGGTGTTTTTGTTTTATACAACAATGTTCATAAATATGCATGGTCGCTATCAAATAAACCAATAAAATAAACTGTTTGTTTTGGGCAGACCTGGAGATTTCCCACTGCCGTTGTCTCAGTTTCAACACGTCCTAAACAAGGGCACCATTTTGGGCTCAACACTGAGCTCCACATTTGAGCAAAATTGAAATTTTGTGTGTCAAACACTTTATTTTCTGCTATCTGGTGAATTTTTCTGCATCTATTTAGAGTGCAAATGTTTTTATTTATTTAAAGGTAATTTATAATAGTTTTTTTTAAATATTCCCCCCCTGTAAATTACGCCTATGGTCTTAACAGTTAGAAGTGAAAGTAAACAAAATTTTTGATTATGAACTTTATTGTTGCTTCCTTAAAGTAAAGCATAATATTCCGGGTTTCCACGCCTTCTTAAACATCCAATTAAAAGTCTGACATCAACAAAGAGAAAAAAAAACAAAAAAACACAACGATCGAGTCAAGTTGCTGCTGCTCTGCCCCGGTGCGTCTCATACAGACACTGAAGGGTTATTTTTGCGTCTGTATCTGACGCTGGACGAGACACTGTCCAAGCGTCCGCATTTGACGAGTTGGGAGTGAGAACGGGTTGTGTGTGAAGTGTTGAAAGTTTGATCTGAGCACGCTCAGAGTCTTCTGTGGGCGACCGTCTGTCTGAAGAAAGAGCTGAAGGACAAGGGAGGAGGCTGCACAATATTCACGTCACGGACACCGGTGTGATTATCTGTAGCTTTTAATATCTGGTCATAATGCTCTGTAATAATCTGTGATAGATGGATGGATGATGTGCGTCGTGGCTCATCTTTCATTAAAGCAGATAAGCCTGAATGACGCGATGATGTCAGCCACCGTCGCAAGAGTTAATGACTACAGATTCATTGCGCTCACTTTCACTGTAAAAAAGATAATGAAATAAACTGCAATTTTATGGAATTATGTTGTTTTATTTTACATTTTTGTTTCTGTATTTTACCTGAAGATGGTCCAGTACCGAAACACTTTCTACTATTACATTTAATATTTTTTGCAAGTTAGACAGTGTGTGGGAGTTTTGCTGCAACTTTAGTTTCTGTATATTTTTTTTAAATCAAGCCAATTTAAAATAATTACAAAAACAGACCATGATTTTACTTCAATTCAATATTATACATAGTGTCAAATCTGTTCTGTTCCAGAGCAATGTATAAAGAGATAATTTGGCCCTAAAGCAGAAAATATTTTTCTTGTGAAAACATACCTACACTCAGTTTTGGTGCTTGAAATGAGTTTACAAAAGTCTTGGGTTCACAAAAGCAGCATAATAAATAAATAAAATAGCAAATAAATGTCTGAAATGAAATTTCAGGAGTTTTGTCAAACATTGCTTGGACTCCTTTCGTCCTCAAAGGGTTAATTAAGATTTTGAATGCAGGACTTCTACATTTAACAAAATATGTTATATACACTATAATTAGCATTGCTACGTTAACTTAAACCCTTAACACCGACTGTCGCTAATTTGCATGAAACCCGTTCCATTCCGACTGCAGGCGAGATAGCATGTGTATTCCCCCCAATGCTGGTTTGTTTACATGCGATACATACCTCGGAATGTTTTGCATGCACTGGTTTCTCGTAGGACCGGTCGGAGTGGGAGATACATGCGGTTCACGGAAGCAAAATTAACCCTAACCCTAACCCTAAAGAAACTACTGTCAATGTTAGGGAGTAGGAGAGTGTTTTCTTTTTTGCCGTTGTCAAGATCCATGTATTTGTCAATTACAGTTTAGAAGTTCTAACAACTTTGTGACATGAATGAAATCCACTGTGTTTTATTCATTTTACCATTTTGTAAAGAATTTTACCATAATGCCTGTTGTCGCTAATTTGCATCATACCTAAATTTATATCTATTCCATATGCTATAGACAAATTAACAATCTCAACTTAATTTAGCATCAGCTTGGAGCCAGAAACACACATAATATTTTGTTTATATAATTGTGAATAAATTCAGGCGTCAGGGGGTTAAATACAAATATCGGAATACTTCTTTCACCGCTGTCCGCTACACAGAAACCCATCACCTGTCTCTTCCGACACCAACACGGTGGCTTCACGAACATCCATCTGTAATAGATTATTTAACAGCTGGAGAGTTGACCCCATTACAGGGATTGTTAAAGAGCTGTACCTTTCTGTGGTTTGTTACTGACATGAGCACGGTTACCGCCGTGTTTAATTAATCACGGTACTTAGCAAACACAGTTACCTCTGACATCTAGCTAACGGAGCGTTGAACTCGCAGCTCAGGGGGAATTACCATTCTGCTGTTTTCATCCACCTGATGTCGGGCCTGCTAACACACGTCTGTATTTATTCACAACTAATCTCACATTTGAATCATTTACAGCAGCCACACTAGCTTCTTTGTCTTATCCACGTTACGTGCAAATGTAGGGCTTGGCGATATGGGGAAAATTTAAATATCACTATAGTCTTATATCTATTTTTTTTGGGATAAATAACCATCAATAATGTGGTGAACAGTTTCAAGTGAAATTACATTACAGAGAAAAAATAAATACTTTGACTTTGAGGGGTTGAGGCAGAGACAAGAACGAGACTTTCAGGGGTTGAGATCGAGACAAGACCGAGACTTTGAGGGGTTGAGGCCAAGACAAGACCGAGACTTTGAGGGGTTGAGATCGAGACAAGACCGAGACTTTGAGGGGTTGAGACCGAGTCAAGACCGAGACTTTGAGGGGTTGAGACCGAGTCAAGACCGAGACTTTGAGGGGTTGAGACCGAGTCAAGACCGAGACTTTGAGGGGTTGAGACCGAGTCAAGACCGAGACTTTGAGGGGTTGAGACCGAGTCAAGACCGAGACTTTGAGGGGTTGAGATCGAGACAAGACCGAGACTTTGAGGGGTTGAGACCGAGACAAGAACGAGACTTTGAGGGGTTGAGACTGAGACAAGAACGAGACCAGATCCAGTGTGAGTCCCACACTGCATGACACGATAAAATGGGGAAAAAAAGGCTAACCATATGCACTCCTCAAATTGATCTGGAAGCTCTACAGCTCCATAAGAAAACACCCACAGAAAACAAATTAAGATTCTTCTTCATTCACCTCTTTTTTGCCATAAGTGACAAATGGCAAAAAAAAGTCTTCCACTGTGAAGTTGAGCCTACAAGCAGAGTCTCAGAACTGAACTGTACAGAAGTGCAAAACATTGCATGATGTTCCTTTATATCCTGTGTCTAGTGCACAGGGTCTTACTTTCTCCGACTCCTCGCACTCTCAGCTGAGTGGGAGGAAAGAACTTACAAAACACCTCGCTGCCTGCAGGCATGCGGTTTCATATTGTAGTTCTTGAAAAGAAAAGTCTTTTTTCCTCTGTCTGTCTCTGTCTGTCTCTCTCAGACAGCCGTCATCATCATCTATTCTTCTGTGTTTTAATCCAAGCCTCTGTGACTGGCAGGCTCATTACAGCCAGGCTTCAAGCGCTGACGAAGGGAAAGAATCGTCGGCGCCGCCGCCGTGACAAGTATAGACCACGGACACATTACAAAGTTTCTATACCAGAGAGGTTTGCAGCGTGTGTGTGTGTGTGTAAGTGTGTGAGTTTTATGACAACCGTGGCAATGAAATCCCCTCAGACCAACTATATTAAAGCAGTAGTAAGACTGTGTATGACCTACATTATATAAGAACGAGAGAGTGTGTGTGTGTTGGGTAGATGAAGCCTTAAGTCTACTTTTCACACGCCGCTGGTCGTCCTGACACGTGTAATCAGTCTTCTGACTGGACGCTCTGCAGCAGAAAGGACGCAAGCCGTCGTAAAGTAAAAGCAACTTTCTGCAACATCAGAGACAGACAGTTTTACCACAGTGCTTGTGTATGTGTTTGTTCCGAAAGTGGTACAATCTGAAGTTACAAAAAGTCCAAAGTAAAGCAACTTTCTGTAACATCAGAGAAAGATTTGTGTGAGGGGGTTGAGACCAAGATAAGACCAAGACGTTGAGGGGTTGAGGTTAGGGTTAGGTGTCTTGAAGTCAACGGTCGCAGCGCTGCCTGGAAGTGGACTTTGGGGGCTTAAAACACCATTGAGTGCGGGAGTTTCTTTGCACTTTTTGACCTACTCATCCCTCTCTGGCGCACCTGTCTCCCGTTATAGATGTGCATCTGTTATAAAAAAAAAAGGTAAAACTTCTCGTGACAGTAAACTGAATATCTTTGAGTTGTGCACAAAACAAGATATTTGAGGATGTCATAAAAATAAATTGACATATTTGCTGCCCATAATAAAAAAAATATAATTACAAAAACCAAGTCACAACAAACAACAAAAAAGTAACAAGAACAAGAAAAAAACAAACAACAAGAAAACCATCACTAAGAAAAACTGCTAACACAGAGTCTTGCGCCTTAAATCGCAGACCACACGTAGAGAGCAGCATTCCACAGCCTAGGAGACTGCTTGAAACCGCACTAGTTTTAAAATTAGTGCGGAAAAGTACATAAATAACTCTCATATCATCTGTACCAGTGGTTCTCAAGCTTTTTTCAATAATGTTCCCCCTTTGAACAGTTTCTTTAAGCCATGTACCCCCTACCAGCACAAATAATTTTTGGTATAAAAAAAAAAGTCTCTATAAAGAGGAAGAATACAGCGATGTCAGCGATAAATTTGCTAAACAACAGCCTTGGACCTGGAAATCAGTTAAATGCTGATGAAGAAAGGCAATAAAGGTCGAAAATAGTAACAAAAACTTCAAAAGAAGAGACACAAACTTCAAAAAAGCCATAAAACTTTGACAAAAAAAGACAGTAGAAAGAAGGAAGGCAACACTAGGGTGACAAAAGTGAGGAATAATTCCAAAAAGCAAGAAACTTTGAAAAAAGAGAGGAAAAACTTCGAAGAAAAAAAAAAAGACAGTAGAAAAAAAGGAAGGAAGAAAGGGAAGAATAGATCAAAACAAATGACAAAACCTTCAAAAAAAGGTGACAAACTTTAAAAACAGCGACAAAAACTTAGAAGTAAGAAGTAACTACAGCCTTGTAACTGAAAAACATGTTGCAAAAAATCGGACGTACCCCCTGCAGTCCTCCAGAGTACCCCTAGGGGGACACGTACCCCTTGCAGTCCTCCGGAGTACCCCTAGGGGGACACGTATCCCCTGCAGTCCTCCAGAGTACCCCTAGGGGGACACGTATCCCCTTTTGAGAAAACACTGCTCTATAACACATGTTGTGTTTGGGCCGCTTTTCGAGCCGCAAACTGTTTGCTTAGACACCTTTTCAGGTTGTGTTCTTGTATAAACCAAACCGGAGTTTGAATGAGGGCATTTTTTTTAACAATCCCTAACCCTTACCAACCCAGGGGAAATCGCTTGTTGCTCAATGGTTGTTGTACTTACTCTTAAGGTTTGCTCTGGTGGAGATATTCGCTTGCTTTTGTTATTTATTGGCGAGCCCGTTCCCGCGCTGACAGCTACGTATATCAATGAATGCTGTTTACACGGTGTGTATTACTGGGAAGATTGTTTTCCCAACGCGCCGCCTGAACAAAAGACTGAATATATTACGGAGATCATTTTTCAGTGGCAACACTTACTTCCAGACTGAAAAGATGGATTTTTTTTTTCCATAAACATACGTCATTCATCCAGGAGATGTCCTGCTGAGGCGAGTGCGGGATGTTTTTCTTTCTGTGAGGAGAAGAAGAAGCAGAGGAGGACGTGAGAGAGCTGAACAGTATCAAACATTATGCTCATCAGCAGTTGATTTGCCAATTAAAATTATGCGTGTGAAGCGGATGGCCTACAGGCTGGTTTCATTTCCATAAAGCTGAACACAAGCAGAGAGCAGAACAATCAGTTACACTTTACTTGACGGTATAAGAGTGATATGACATTGTGTGAACGTTTCATAAACATTATAAACAAGTCATAAAGGTTTATGACATAACGCTTCTTTTAGTAAGTGTCAATCAATCAAAACTGGGCTTTTTGTTGTTGCTTTTTTACGTTTTTGTCGCATTTTTCGAAATTTTTGCCGCTTTTTTTATGTTTTATGATGCTTATTTTGGAAAAATATTCATGTTTTTGTTGCCTTTTTCGTGGTCTTTTTGGAAAAAAATGTCAACATTTTTGTCACCTTGCTGGATTTAAAGAAAATAAATTTTGTTGCTTCTTTTGGAATTTTTGACGCCTTTTCAAGTTTGTTTTTTTGACAATTGTTTTGAGTGTTTTTGTCACCTTTTTTTCTCAATAAATGCAGAGATGTCCCGGGACCATGCTAGATAGTTGAAGATCTCAAACCCCCCCCCCCCAAAGTTACGCCCTTGGTTGACAGACCAATGGAGGATTCACAGATTCTTGGGGTTGGGATTTAAAGATATAATATGTTACTCTCTAAAAAAAAGGACTCAATCTGTGTTCTGTATGTTGTTGACTTGTGTGCTTACATTTTCCAAAATGTTTCCAATAACGTTTCCCAATAATGTTTTCCAATAATCTTCAAACCTAAAGAAATCTGTCATTTTATCGGAGGTAACGCTCCGTTACATTTGGTCACCTGTCGATGGTGTTGTATTGTCGATTTGTGTTATTTGTGTTGTATTGTGATTGTATCGTATTGTACTGTACTGTACTAATAGTATTGTACTGTGTGGTGACTGTTTTTTAGGTACCTGGCTGAAAAGACACCTTAATTTCCCCGCTGGGGATTAATAAAGTCATCCATCCATCCATCCATCCATCCATCTACCTACCTACCTACCTACCTATCCATCCATCCATCCATCCATCCATCCAACCAACCAAAATAATAAAATAACTGCACAGTCGTCCATGTGGACGGACAAACCTCAGCTGTAGCCGTGAGCCTTTAAGAAAAATGTCTCCTTTTGAAATCAGCAAAAGCTCGATTTCTGCCTGTCTTGTGTTGGCTGTTTGATCACATCTGATAGATGAGTAAAAGCTCACTGCAGTTTGCCAGCAGTAGACAAAAATAATGATATTGTTTTCCGGGTGTGTAGGCTAACATAAAATCAGATCCTTTTGATGTCTGACTAAAATAGGCCCGTACAGTTTCTAAAGCTGATATCTGTGCCAAAAAAATTAACGTGAGCTAAATTCGTACCCGCCTTGTAAACATATAAAAGCTGCACATTTGTGTGTGCCGGAGCTTCACCGCCTTGACACATCCCAAAATGTTGAGGATTATCTTGATGTCTGTGCAAGCTTCCCTCCGCAACAAAAAGTCCCCCGTGGTGCGTTTCCCATTGTGTGTTGTGTTCACTGACAGTAAATGACGTACGTGGTGGTGGCGAGTAGAGCGTCTTTCCCAGCGGCTTTGTCAGTCAACATTATTGTGAATCAGCAGGATTGTTGGACGTTTAACTGCAAATGCCAAGTCCTAAATAATTTCCAGCATTTCAAATGGTTATATAAGCCGATGCATTGTGGGGACTTTTTTTTTAATACTTTATTTTCGTTTTTTCAGTTTACAAGAACAAGAACAAACACAAACAAACAACCTCCCCATCCCCAAAATGATGCTCCAATTTTTTAAAGTAGGTATACAATGTTTCAAGGTCAGTCACATTCCAATAACACATTATCCACATAATCTAGATAGGGCTGCCAAATTTTAATAAAGGTGTTGTATTCCTTTCTAAGGTCATATGTTATTTTTTCCATAGTGCATTGCGGGGACTTTGATCACACTGCTTTATGGGGACTTTGATCACACACTGCTTTGTCGGGACTTTGACCACACACTGCTTTGTCGGGGCTTTGATCACAGCCGGCCTAACTATCTCCAGAGTTAAACTTCACACACTATCACCTCTAAAGCTTGGATATACTCGTGCGCAACATCGTGGTGTGGGCCTCCGTAGATGGCGCTCGCTCTACGGGCATGCACGGAGACGTTTATGCTCAACACGTTGTTTGTTGTGGCTACCATAGACCTTGCTTAAAGGTCCCATGGCATGAAAATTTTACTTTATGAGGTTTTTTAACATTAATATGAGTTCCCCCAGCCTGTCTATGGTCCCCCAGTGGCTAGAAATGGCGATAGGTGTAAACCGAGCCCTGGGTATCCTGCTCTGCCTTTGAGAAAATGAAAGCTCAGATGAGCCGTTTTGGAATCTGCTTGTTATGAGGTCATAACAAGCAAGGTTACCTCCCCTTTCTCTGCTTTGCCCGCCCAGAGAATTTGGCCAACCCATGAGAGAGAGGCATCATGGCTTTCAAACGAGAAAAGTGGCAGTTGGTCAAGGCCACACCCCCACCATCCACCTTGCCCCTCCCACTCTCCTCCTCAATAGCTTCAGACACAGAAATGGCACATCCTAAGGTAAGCTCATTGTAGGACTGGCTCTAGTGGCTGTATTTCTACACCAAAGCTTAATTTCGGGAAAGAGACTTCAGATACAGTATTAGGGGACCACTAAGGTCTATATAAAAGCATCCAAAGAGCACCATGTCATAGGACCTTTAAAGCTCACTAAAGCCCCTTTAACAATGGATAAAAAAAACACTAACAACTTGCTTTCACCTCCAGTGGGAAAGGTTACAATCAGCATTCATTCTCAGGACAAATGACTCACAGTAGTCACGGCTATCCATCGTCTCCAGCTCTGATTGGCAGTGATGGAAACATGACACCAGGGTGGAAACGCTAACTTTCACCCTTTGTCATCTCAGCCACAAATTCCGTCCATCTCCGCCCAAGCAGCGCTGGAACATCGTTCCAAATTAGTCGACACCGACTTTAAAAGAGAGACTAAATAAAGGTGACACATTTAGCCGATGGCCGACCGTTGACAGAAAACCCCGTCGATATGATCAGTTGCGTCCCCGAGGTCCAAAAAACTGCCGCGGGACACACTCACCCGACACCAATTTGAGAAACGTAATACATCTTGATAACAGCAGGCGGCGCTACTCTGTATTGTCGCCCAAGAAATGAAAACCGTAAAATTCCGCAACATCTTCTTCTTCTTCTTCTTTAGGAATTTACGGCAGCCGGTGACAGAACATCCCTCCAGCCCTACCTTTTCGCTAGTGAAGTACGCGGCGCAACCAATGGGCGCTACTCTGTGTTGTTGCCCAAGAAATAAAAACCGGCAGCTGATAGGACGAACGAGTCACATTGGTCTGTTTTCTCCGGAAATTCAAAGCCAGAGTGTCATGGCGACCGTTCAGAATACAATCTCATATTGTACTAAAATAGTTCACTGAAAAGTGTTTCTGAAAACATTTTAAGCGTGAAATAGGCCATCCAGTTGCTGAATCTGTCTTCATTATAGATCGACAAAGGTCAGTTTAAAAGATTTCCATCAGATTTTGAGAGACTCTAGTCACCTCATTCCGCTCGTTATTTCCGGGTGAGTCCCGACGGCCCTGCCGCCGACCGAACGTGTCAGGTCGGCCAAAATGAACGCCGACAGCCCCCCAGACTGATGACGGCACGGGACATATCGAACATATTTGAGTCACTGACCTCGCCAGACTGTCCCAAGGCCGACAATCAGCCTGGAGTGTCAGCGCCCTAAGTTACAGGTAAAAAAAAGAAATAACCGCCGTAATATTGTCACCTACCTCCATGCTGCTTTCTACTGTTAACTAACTCTGTTTTCTGGCACGTCTGGGGCGAATGTAACACACCAGAAGAAAGAAACAGAAAGGCTACCTGCATATACACGCACATTTTGGAGCAAATGGGGTTTATTTAACACGTTTATAGGTACCTGAGAAATGGAGCAAATCCATCCCCGTTATTCAAGTAGGAAGAGCTTTGTGATAACGGGCATTTTTGCAGTGTGAGAAACTGTCGTGTTACACTCGGTGTTCACTCTAATTCAATTCAATAGTTCCTCTTTTTGCAAACTCAACACTAACACAAACATCAGGATAGATGCACTGTATCACACTGGCCCTGGTAAGCTCTGCAGGGAATTGATTTTAAAACCTTGTATTAAACGACAGCTGCTAATGTTGCTGCCAACAACATTACCGCCTCTCGGCAGTACCGCCATGAGAGTGTGAATCCTTTCTTAGTCCAGAGGGATCAGCTTGGTGTTCTGATTGATTGACTTTTTCAGAGTTAAAGGTCCACAAATCCGAAATGTGGATGCCTCTTTGCCTTGAAAAAAAAATTGGAAAATTGTTAACAAAGTTTCAAACTAGTTGTTGCAGCTCCTCACAATTCAGCATCAGCTATTTCTCTACTTCTTCCTTAAATTTAAAGAAATTTTTCAGTTTTTTCAGCCTGCTGGATATATATATAAATTTTAACAGAATAACTGAAATATGGTAAAATATGTGACCAAGACTAGATTTGAAGGACCTTTAACCCTCTGAAGTTGAAGGGCATTTTTAGATATATTCTTGAATTCTCCTTTTAAAGGTCCTATGACATGCTGCTTTTTGGATGCTTTTATATAGGCCTTAATGGTCCCCTAATACTGTATCTGAAGTCTCTTTTATATAGACCTTAGTGGTCCCCTAATACTGTATCTGAAGTCTCTTTTATATAGACCTTAGTGGTCCCCTAATACTGTATCTGAAGTCTCTTTCCAGAAATTCAGCCTTGGTGCAGAATTACAGCCACTAGAGCGGAGAGAGGGGGGCAAGGTGGAGGGTGGTGGTGTGGCCTTAACCAGCTTGCCATGGGCAAAGCAGAGAAAGTAGAGGTAACCTTTCCCCTTATGACGACATATAGAGAAGATTCCTGATTGGCCCATCTGAGCTTTCATTTTCTCAAAGGCAGAGCAGGATACCCAGGGCTTGGTTTACACCTATCCCCATTTCTAGCAACTCAGGGACCATAGGCAGACTGGGGGAACTCATATTAACGTTAAAAGACCTCATAAAGTGAAATTTTCATGCCATGGGACCTTTAAGGGAATTTGCATATAACTGTGTGTTTCGTATCAAAATGCTCAGAACAAACTCAGCTTTCCGTATAGTGATGCCCCAAATAGTTCCAGAGCAATGTGTAAAGAGATAATTTGGCCCTAAAGCAGAAATATTTCTCAAATCTCACAAATAAACATACCCACACTCAACTGTTTTGGTGCTTAAAATGAGTTTACAAAAGTATTGGGTTTACAAAAGAAACGTACTATATGAATAAAATGGTAAATAACTCGCTGGTGCGTCTTTTGTCCTCAGAGGATTAATCAATACAACAATCTTTTATTTGTTAAAAATTTGTTGGACACTTTCTTTAGACTTCTCATAAAAACTATGTGCTATTTCCAAGATAGTTAAAACACAATTATAACCTGAACTCCATCCATCATCCCCTTTTCAATTACAAGATGTTGTGACAGACAGATGGAGTGCATAACAAAAGTTGTTTGGGTAATGGTACAAAATACAAAAAAGGCAATAGCAAACCAATATAAATGTAGAGTAGCAGCTGTGTATGTCATGGTGGCACTCCAAATGTCTGTTGATGTTTTTCTTATTATGTGTCATATTCAAAACTAAATTCTGTTCCAGGCTGAGGTGGATAATTTGTTTTCATAGTTTCCATTCGTCACAGGAGAAGGAGGAGGAATGAGAACAGAATACTGAGAGGGGAGGTAGAGAAGTGAAAAATGTGTGCGTCATGTCTGATGTATGTAGAAGACGTTAAGTAAGTAAGTAAAGTTTATTTGTTACTTTCACAGATAAAATCGCAAAGTGCTTCACAAGAAAATATAATACAAAACAACAAATTAACATTTAAATACAAATAGAAAACATTACAAACAATCACAAAGACCCCTCCACTAACTATAAGCCTCCTTGAATAGCAGCATCTTCATTTGCTTTTTAAAAGATTCAACAGATTTCACTCAATGTAGAGAGGGAGGCAAGACATTCCACAGCCTAGGAGCCACTGCTTGGAATGATCGATCCCGTCTAGTTTTAAAATGAGCGCGGGGATCCACTAATAGCCTCTGACCTAATAAATAGGTAAGAGGCATTTAATGTTAAATGCTGTGCATCATTGGAGGATTGGGGTTAAATATAGTCTCGCTTTCCCAGACCCTCATCCAAAGCACGCTGGAGGAGGGTCTGGCTACTCCACACAGCATTCTGGGATAGAAGGAAAACATGCTCTGGTTTATTGCCATTTCTTTAAACCAATCACAATCGTCTTGGGCGGTGCTAAGCACCGGAGAAAAGCCAAGCAAAATAGGCTCGGGAAGGAACTTGTTTTGGTGGAACATGTGTACATTTAAAAGTTGTTTTAGTCATGCAACAGAAAACTCAGATTGGATAGATAATCTAGCTAGCTGTCTGGATTTACCCTGCAGAGATCTGAGGAGCAGTTAACCATAGTCCTCAGAAATCCACCGGAGGTTAGAACGCCAACACAAAGTAAGCCCAAGGCAACGAATATCCAGCCTAAATGAGTGAAATCCAGCAGATTTTCCAGCATGAACGGAGCACATCCCGGAAGTGGAACGTCGTGGATATAGACTAGGTTGAATATAACCACGGAGGAAAGCAGGGAGGAGATGTGACTCGATTTGTAATGCAGATGTGAAGGAATGTATGAGCGGGGTAGAGGTGAACAAATGATTAAAAAAAACATCAGTGTTTCATATTTTTAGCTCCAGTAATGAACGACATGCAAGTTTAACATCAAATTGTCTTTGAAATTATTAAAACTAACCTGTCGATCCCTCTGTTATATCGATAATGTGAAAATACAGACAAACAGACAGACAAAGGAATGAAATTATTTGCTCTATTTTTAACCAAGTTTGCATTCGTGACTTTTTCACTTGACTCATGCTTTCTATATTCTTGTTGCACTCAACAGCACTACTGTGATTGTTTTAGTCGTGTTAGCAGTGGCACTGGCAGTCCGTCGCTCCAACCAGGTTGGTCTTTAAAGCCCAGTTCAGACAAAAGATACACAACCGGACCAGTTGAAAATTGCAACTACTTGCAAATCTCCGGTCTGCAGCGTTATGAAAGCTGCCAATTCAAACCAATGCGACGAGACAAGACGGTGTATCACCTCCTTAACAACAACTCTTTGTACTTCCGTCCTAACTTCCGACTATCAGGCTTTTTGTAGCTAAATATATAATTTGTTGCGTCTAAATATGAAAGTGGATAATGTTAGTGATAGTGAGATGTTTGCTACAGTTACAGTTCTAGCAACATGACATCATGACTTTGCGTAAACATACTAAAGCGTGGCGTGTTATCTGTACGCATTTTGAGCTATCCGCGTGTATGTCTACGCTGTATACAGCGGACATAAACATACACGCCACAATATAAGTCAATGGACGCCAAACGGCGTTGAATAACACGCCAAAAATGGCATACAAATTGGCGTGTCATAGCCTACATACGCCACCTCATGAGATCAGTCTGGTTCTAGTGATGAATTGGCGAGAACACGTCATGCTATCAAATTACATATTAGTGTCCCTGACACTTTTGGGGTTCTGTACTTATACACATTATCCAAAAACATTGAATATATGTACTGCATATAGGCAAAAATCTATACTTATTAGTGAAAAGATAATTCCCTTACATTCAGCCTTCAATGCCTTTAAAATGAAGAGCATCTGCCTTTTAAATGAAGCAATAAGGACTACATACAAATGTCCCTTTTAAAAAGTGACCATTACTTAGTCATTCTGCAAGAGTATGCTTCCTATCAATGGTACAATATTATTTGAGGAAATTCCCCATACACACTTAGATATTAAAGCCAGTTTACTGACAGTGTTACTGGCATTTAATCTTCATCCCCTTGACGTTCAGTTGGGAAAAACCAATCATGTTCTCATCACTTCAGACTAATCAAATATTCGTCCGGTTTGACTTTGGTTTAAATAGATGTGCATACATTAGGGAAATCTCTGGCATTGCTCTTGATGGCTTCAGTTAACTATAGGACTGCAGAAGATGTTGAGAAAGTAATTAATTACAGGCAGACAGGTTGGTTACAAGTCTGATTATCACAGTGTAGTGTTTCTCTGTTATCTGATATGTAGGTGTCGTTTATATTTAGGAATTATCTACATACTAGTTATATACAAATAGCAATTCAGGTTACTGTCACACAGGATTGCAGAAAATAGAAAATAGTCACATTTAAGAAGCTGGAATCAGAGAACTTGTACTTTTTTCATTCAAAAATTGACTTGAACCAATTAATAGATTATCAGAGTAGTTGCTGATTATATTAAAACTTTAGTGCGTAACTTTTTGATATTAATGAACGTCCGTTATTACTAATTAAGAATATCAGCTCCACACAACTCTCTCTGTATTTGTCAGTATGGCTATGTTCAGAAGATTGTGGCCTCCGGCAACTTTCCCGCTTGGAAACTCAGAAGTCAGAAGATAATGACCTCTTCTGAAGAGTCCATCATGTTTTTTTAATCCTCCGTGTTCCTTGGCTACTAGCAACTGTGTGGAGGAGGGGTGGGGGGGTGGGGGGTGCATGATCACGGAAGGCTTGTATCATGTGGATGCGTCAACAGTGGTGTTGTCATTTCTTAGAATTCCTCATGGGGGCGACAGAAACTACGCACTATAGCTTTAATAGTTGACAATCGATAAATCTTTGCAGCTCTACACTGCCACCATTTCTATCTATGCTTAACTAACCTTTAGTTAAGATGATTTTGTCAAACCACTGTTGCCAAGATCAAGAGTGAACTTTGGTGCTCAAATTCATGTTCTAATATACTCATGTTGTGTTGCGTTTTGATGGGTGCATACAAAACAACCTTGCTGAAGAGACAGAAATACGGAAATGAAGAATCAAGTGGGAAGAAAGACACAAGACACAAGGGCTGTTTAAATTTGTTCTCAAGGGCTCGCAGATTGGTCAACTGGGAAATGTAGAGAGGACTTGGTTGGGGGAAAGATGAATGTTACAATACATCTGGGGCACGTTCAATCTCAAAATGGTGTGCACCGTTTTTCTATGGTTTCCTGGTTGAACAACACGTTTCCTCGGAACGATGTTTGGAGTTATGTTTTCTCTCGTGTTGGTGGGCGTGCCACTCATTTATTGGTTGTGTCACAGTTGATACCCAATCAGCAGAGACGTGTCTGTAAACTCGTAATAAAAAGGCAGAGCACCCCCGTTTCAGTTTTTAAGAAAATGTGTTGCTACGTTTTGTCGGGGCTGAACATGGCCCAGTTCTCTGCTGCGCTGAAAGAATAAAATTGGACCCAGGTAGCTGATTTTCCAGTGGGAGGATTAAAGTTTCATTTCCATCACTGTTCGCTGCATTAAAACAGCGCATGATGGGGAATTTAACGACTGCCTTTCCAATGTCGTCAGTGTGTCGCCCGGAAATTATGACTTTTGTCTTTTCTTTTCTCTGCACACTGCCATCTTTCTCCTGTTCTCGCTTTTATCTTAAAATCGAGATAATCTACCCCATCCTCGCTCTTTCATTACTGTCCTGCCTGTCACCCCCTCATAATTTCCCCCTGTTGTAGCTGTTTCTCCTCCTTTGCTTTACCACTCTTCTGATTCCTGTCATTTCTCCTTCAACTCCTTCATTTTCTTGTAACTGTCTTTTTGGAGAGATACATGCATCAATCCATTCTTCTGTTTCTCATTATTCCTTCTCTTCCCTCTATCATTATGTTGATTCTAACTGTCACTTCCATCCATTGCTCCCTTTAGGGTTGTTTGCCAGTGAAATGACTATTGACATAAAAAAATGACACGCAACCCAGACCCTCAGGCTGTCAGAACAGGTGCATATATGTAATTACTATGTATCTCAGAAATAGAGAATGTCACATTTGTTGAATTAGCAGCATTCAGGCGTAGAAACCTTCCCCGGGTGAAAAAGCAACACTGTGACTCACGTGCACTACTTCTATCTCTATTCCTCTCTAACCACCAACGAATATTTGCAACATGCAAGCTACGTTTTGCAACAAGAGACAGTAAATGGACTGCATTTATATAGCCATTCACTCACACAATCATACATTGTTGGCTACCATGCGTGTACCACCCGCTCAACTGCAGCGATAAGCATTCACACGTAGATAAGCACAGTAATTTGGGGTTCAGTATCTTGGACAAGGACACATTGACACGTACACAGCAGGGGCCAGGGATCGAACCGCCAGTGGACGACTGCTCTCCCTGCTGAGTCACAGCCACCTCATTTGTCTGACTTTTCCCAACTGACAATCATTTGTGAAATGTCACACCAAGCGTCACATTTTCACTGTCGATAAATCTGACGATTATTTCCTCCATTAATGGATTAGTTGTTTGGTTTATAAACTGTCAGAAAATGGTGAAAAATGTGGATCAGTGTTTCCCAAAAGCCCAAGATGACGTCCTCAAATGTCTTGTAGAGGAGAGAAGAAACTAGTACATATTCACATTTGACAAGGTGCAATCACAGAAGTTTTACTCTTTTTCATAAACAAATGACTCAAACTGAATAATGGATTATCAAAATAGTTGGCGATTAACTTAATAGTTGACAACTAATCGATTCATCTTTGCATCTCTACACTGCCACCATTTCCATCTACGCTTATGCGGTGCTCAGAAATCACATTTTAAGAAACCACAATGTGTGCATACCCAACAATAAGTACGAAGTACTGTAACACCTTTGTTTGCAAGCTGACTTTGATCTTTAATTGTCAACTATCATTTCTGGAAAAAATGCTTTATCACACCAAAGGATTTCTCCAAATGACACCAATGTTACACAACACATTGATGTGCTCGAAGTACCATGCAAATCCAACATACTGTAATACCTTTCTTCAATAATCAAAGGCAACAACACAGGTTTCCATAAACAGCAGTAACCGGGGCAAGTTAATAACCGCACTATGCCAGTTCTCCCCGAATATATGAGCAAGGAAGAATGGGAAGAATGACTGGAGTAACTCTGCCAACGTACAACTGTTTAGAATAAGGCTTTTTCTTCTAGTTGACCTTTGTCAAAATCATAAACAACAGAAAGCGGGGAGAACATGGACGACCTTTCAGCGCTGTACATTTGGTACATTCTCTATGCCTTATTTCTCAGGAGTGTGTGCATCGATCTGTTTAAGAGAATAGCAGAGCCGGCATGTGTGTGTACGTGGGGAGTGTGTGGTGTGGAGTGAGAGAGTGATGCCGATTAGCTTCGGAGCGAGTAGAGACTCTAGAGTCATAGTGAGAGAAACAGTGTCTCCCCTGTGTTTTCTGACCACGTGGGAAATCTGTAGCAGGAAAAGTTTACCCTCTCCTTGATTCCATGTTGTTTATGGAGAAGAAGAACCAGGAAAAGAGCTGAGGGAAATGCAACACCACTGAACCACGGCCGAGCGACGTGTGTCGCCGAGACGTGTAGTAACATTTTTCGAGAGGTGCACGTCAGGCTACAGCATATGGGTCCAGTGTAGGTCCGTGTCTCCACGTACCTACGTACGTAACCACGTTGTAGATTTAACGCAGAAGCTTGAATCATGCTTAAAGCTTGTGTTGTTGCTTTGTTTTTGGCGCTGTGGCATCCAACTGCTCTCTTCTTTTCCTGGGTCAGAAACCAATGCAGCGGAGAGGCTTTTATGGGTTTGGTATTTTGTTCTGTGTTGTCTTATTGTTGTGGTCTGTTTTGTATTTTGCTTTGTTTCCTGTTTTATTGTGATAGTCTGGTTTTCTGTTTTGTCTTGTCTGGTTTTACTTCCTGTCATTTGGTTTTTCCCGCTCTTGTGATTGCCTGATGTTTTTCACCTGTTTCCCAGCCCTTGTGTCACCTGTCTCGTGTTACCTTGTTACCCTGTGTATTTAGTCTTTGTGTTTCCCCTTGTCCTGTGTCAGATCATTGTATTGTTTTCCCGTTTGGTATTGCGTGTGTTTGAGTCTTCCCGGTTAGTCTTAGTGTTCCTGGTTGCTGTGTTTTCTGTTTCTGTCTTGGTCTTCATTTTGGATTACTTTTTGCCTACTTTATCCTGGACTCCTTTTGCTTTGTATATTTTTCCTTGTTAATTAAATCTTCTGACTATTCCACTGCCTACCGTCTCTGCATTTTGGGTGCGCCATTCTCCGATTTCATAACCATGGCAGTCAGAACATACTGAGAATGTGCAAACGCTTCACCCTGGTTAAGGTGTATGCATGCGCGAATACCCCGGTTACTAAAGAAATAGTCTAGCTCTGTTAACCGGGTGTTACGCTTTCGTCACAATAGGAGCAGTTATGTTACGCATGGTTATAGCTTAGGGGAAATGTGTTCTTGCACACATGATAGTTAACAGAAATGTATTACCTGACTTTCTACGAGTAAGAGTCCCAACACAGCCAACAATGACCTGTTCAAAAGGCTCACCCACCAGCTGTTCACGGGCCATAGGCACATCACCAATGCTCACTCCACTGACTTCACCACCCTCCCCCGCAGCAGATGACAGGCAAACAGGCAGAAGCGGCGGAGGTGGAAGAGATAGGTCCAACTCCCCAGCGGCAACAAAGCAGCCAGAAAAATTAAAACCATCTTCATTCCTAACTTGAGGCATTGACATGGCACAGGTTACAGCACCGGCAGAAAACACATCAGGATAGTTTCGAGCAAGATCTGTAGACTCAGATATAACACAGAAACGGTGGTCACTTCAGGCTTAACTAGCACCTTACCCCCGGGCCAAATCATTCCCCAGAATAAAATCTATCCCCTTAACTGGAAAAAACAGGGGTGAACCCCCACAGTCACTGGACCCGTCACCAGATATGATTCAAGGAACACAGTATGCAAAGGCACCCCCAGATAGTGCATGCCAAAACCCTGCACCAGAACATCAGAATCCACAGCAGACTAAACAGAGAGAGGCAACACATCACTCAAAATGAACGATTGTGACGCCGCTGTGTCCCTCAGAATAGTTACTGAAACGTTTTCACCATGCCCAGTTAAGGACACAAAACCCTCCATAAGAAATGGAGCAAAAAAAGTTCACGCTCAGATTCCGAAGCTGATTCTGACACAGGGGCCAGATGTGCTGACAAAAACAACCGACTTTACACACCTGTTCTCTGGATGCAAAACATTACAATCTGCAACTATATGTCCCCGTGCCTTACAATAGAAACACACTGGGCTCTCCTTAGATCCCCAACCCTCCCTAGGCTTCCCATCTGCACTACTGGACAGATTTTTAGATGGAAAACCAGTAACACTTTAACCTTCTCTAAACCAGTTGTCACTAACCCGATTTTTGCGCAACAAAATTCTCACCAAACAGATTTATGAGTGAAAACATATTCATCAGCAAGAGGTGCAGCATCAGTCAACTTTACAGGTTTCTGCTCATTCAAATAAGTGGTGACTCTCTCCGGCAAACAGGTTTTAAATTCCTCTAGCAGCATCAAAGCTTTAAGATCACCTAAGGTTTTAACTCCTTGCGCTGCACACGATCGGTCAAATAACGACTCCTTTTCGCGAGCAGACTCCACATACATTAGAGATTCCGGCTTTCACAATTTAAACGTGACCGTCAACATATCTAATTACACCAAACCCGAGGATTAGTTAAAGTCAATTAAGGTTTATTCACAAAGTAACTATTATTGATTAAACCAAAATTATGGGAGTCTGGAGGTCTGGCCAAAAAGAACAAAAGAAGGGAAGAAGCCTGAGCCAACCCGTCAAGGGCCGTCAGACCCAGAACCCCCTCCCAAACTAAAGAGTAAACTAACTAATAGAAACAAAGCAGCGAAAACTAGACTACCAGACGTCCATCCTCAAAGCAATGAAACCCAAAAGAAGATAACAGAAAACAACAGAAGACAACGGTGATCAGTCTCAGAGGGAGATTTCTGTCTTCCAGCCTCTTATGTCCAGGGGCGGGACCACCCTCAATCAGATATCAGGAACACCTGAGATGAACGGAGGAAAAAGAGAGCATCCGGGGTAAGGTGTTTACATGGCGTTTGAGAAACTGTGGTATGACTGACAACCACCCACTCTGCATCAAGTGCCTTTTCTATTGACGCTCTTGGCTTCCTGATTGCCCTTGGGTCATTTGGTCGGGTAATTGGACCCCAGTATACCTGCTTAAAATTCCAGTTTGTTTGTCTTTCTTTCCATTTCTCTCTCTCTTCCATGCTGCGTTTAATGCTGAGTAACCTGAGTAACCTTTTATTTATTTCAGACCAGCAGAGTGTTATTCTGACATGTAGGCATCAACTCAATCACAAAAGGCGTTTTTTTTTCCTAATCGCTGAGAAGCTGACTGTTCCTGACTCGACGTGAGGTTGGCACTTTTTCTTTTTCACCTGTCAGCTGTGATCTAAACCTCTCTATCTCCACCCGCCTGCTGAGTGCTTTGGGAGGCAGATTGTGTGAGTGGGTTACATGAAAGAGTGTTTCTTCTTCAACTCTTAGGAGTAACATAAAAGGCAGAGAGATGAATACATCCATGAGCACATAAAATATTAAATAAAAATTACAGTTCTGAGAATAAAAAACACAACCGGATTTTTTGCTGATGGGTGGAATGATGAAGCAGATCTTCTCAGACCGAGCCCTCCTGCAAAATTGCAAGGTGCCCTGAGTGCATAAAGCAGCCAACACCCATTACCATTGTTGGGACAAGTATAGTTTAGATTTGGCAGAAAACTGATACCCCTTTTCCCCCGAAATCTGTCGTTATTTGCAGGTTTTTAAACACAGGTAAGAGGTAAAAGGAAGAGGCACAGGTAAAAGACTCCTTTCCCATTGCCAGTAGATGAGAATGCCTGTTAAATTATTTTTCTTCTAGTGTGTCACGCGCATTCTGGGATGGGAGAAAAACGTGCTCTGGTTTATTGGCATTTCTTCTTGTCTTGGATGGTGCTAAGCGCCAGACGGAGCAACGGTGTCTCTGCTAAATAGCCTCGGGAAGGAACTTGTTTTGGTGGAACACGTGTATGTTGATTGGCCAAATATTCTATCTAGCTGTCTGGATTTACCTAGTCAGACCGATTGCTCTGCATTCACTCTTTCTCAGCTCTACCACACACTTCCCAGACGCCGCCACATTAACACACTCTCTCTCTTTCAAACTTGGTGCCGACTTATCTGATGTTCCAGTGCAGCTTGGGCGATGAACTGAATTTGTGGCCAAGATGACAGAAGTTACCGATGGAGCCGACGCATGTCATAGCATCGCGCCAGAAAGGGGAAAAAAATGTGCGCATCCCCTGGGGGTCCTGTTTACATGACGGCCGACTGAAATACCTGTACCTACTGCACTGTCATTTGTCCAGGGAGTGAATGTTGATTGTAACTTTTGCTATTGCAGGCAAAAGCCAGATGTTAGGGGGTGTAAGTGTTTTTTTTTGGCCAGCGGGATCATAACCCTTGTATGAGATACTTTAATAAGTCAGGTTTGTGGACAACTTTCAGATTTTAGCATAAACTAAGCAAGTTAAATGTTTTTTAGGGATATATTTCTGTTTTGCTACAACTTGTGTTCTAACCAAATTTCAAGTTGCCTGACCAGCACCTAAATTTAACACAAAAAAAGTGCCAGTAAACCAATTCAGCAGTTCCATGACATGATTGCATGTGTCTTGGATGTCTTTATAGTCATAGGTAGATCTTGTAGGATTGACCCCGAAGAGTTTACTATTCGATGATTTGATTTAAGGAGCCAAATATTGACTGCCAATCTTACAGTTGAATCCTTTCAGTGTCTTAAAATATGGTTATGAAACAAAGGATCATTCCGTTTGGCCTATAACTTAATGTCTGATGTCTTATACATAAAATTGCTTGTTGTTTTTTACAATAAATCACGATTTATAGCCAATTTAGTATAAATATCAGGCTATTAATAATACTGTTACAACACTTATAAGTAAGGGTACTCATGTGGACAACAATCAGAAGAACCGGTACTCAGTACTGGTGAGTACTGACCCATTTCAGACACTGTGCCTAACACGACTCCAATGATAATGAACCTGTCGGCTAGAGTGTGAAACTCGCCACAGTATGTACCGACACAGATTAATGACGTGCATATGTACATGCGAGAGTGCATGCTCTGTTTTCCCTCCTGCACAAATATAAAAAACACATGGCAGAAGAGTGTGCAGACTTTCATCTGATCTGCTTTCAAAATACCTACTGCATGTTTGTCAGCTCATGCTTCAGCGAGTCAGCTGCTTACTCAGAGCATCTGTAGCTGAGCGATTGTATGGATGGATGCTCCTGCAGCTTAGGGCCACGCCATCAGTAAGCATGCACCGCTCCCAGCTTTGCATTCGTCAGTCTGAGAGTGGCGTGATGGAAATGACCGATATATTCCTGAGTGGCTGTTGCTGATGAAGTGCTTTTCAAGACAAATACCTGGTGTCCCTTAGCCCATGAAGCTTATTTCATTTGTCGAATATGAATGATCTGTCAGATAACACTGATGATGCAGCGTGTATCAAGCGGGATGGAAGTCGTCTCCGAACCAGAGGGATGGAAATGCTGGTCATAAAATGTTAGGCGTAAATGCAATTGTATGGTTGAATGCATAGATGGCTTTATGTTGAGTAGAGTTGAAGAAAAGCAGCTTAGTTTGGATGCAGTGATGGATCCATGTAGGGTAGGATTTTAAATGGTTTTCACTGGAAAATCCAACAGGGAAATCTGGGTGATTTTGGTTTTTATTTAAAAGCACAAACATATAGCCTGGAAACCAGACAAATCTGCAAGCTCATGTTTCATTGGCGTGATGGAAATGAGTGATATATTCCTGAGTGGCTGTTGGTGATGTGCTGCTTTTCAAGACGAATATCTGGTGTCCCTTAGCCCATGAAGCTTGTCAGATATGAATGATCACACACACTTCTCGCTGATACCGCTGATGATGCAACATGTATCAAGCGGGATGGAAGTCGTCTCCGATCCAGAGGGATGGAAATGCACGCGATAAAACAACGTTAGGACTACGGTTCTTGGGCATGAGCTGAAAATGTATATTAAATGTAGGGATGCACCGAATCCAGGATTCGGCTTCGGATTCTGCCGAATATTGGGCTTTTTGACGGGGTTCGGTTTCTATCGAACCTTATAATTTTTTTTCACCGAACCACCATTAGCAGCATTAGCAGCACCTGTGAGTTTACTGTAAAATATTTCCAGGATTTCACAAGATATAACTGTAATATTTCACAATAAATTACATTATTACCACTTCACAATATATAACAGTATTATTTCACAATAAAATATTGTATTAAGACTTTTACTGTGAAATTAATGTAAGACTGCATGTTCTCTATCAAAGTACAGCATCTTATTGTGAAATTTGAATTGCACTTGAAACGCACTGCATTGTGGGGCGATTTTGCGGTCAGAAGCCAAACTCACTGGATTTTGTGGCAGACGAGGAGGGACAAGGCAGAAGAAACCAGATACGAGGTACGTAAAGTTAAAGGCATAAATTCAAGAAGTAAAAGACAGTAATAGAGAAGGATAGGGTAGACTGTAATACACGGTGCTTTAAGGGTTATTGTGAAGAATTATTTGCTTTTTGGTTTAACTTTTAAGGTTAGTGGACTGACTGAGGGCTATATATATAGCTAGCTTGCTTGCTAGCTAGCTAGCTATAACGTTAGCTAGCTAGCAGACCTCCACCACGTTCTCAGGCTCCCTCATTGTGGTGAAATAGCAGGTTGCCCCTGGTCCGTTCAGTGTACTTGTAACGTTAAATATAATTTGACTTTGGATACCAGTCCTTTTTCCTCGTTTGATCAGACATTATCTACTCCTCTACCAAAATCCTCCCTTTTCCCTCCGTTTTTTTTTTTTTTTTGGCTTTTTTTTTTTTTGCTCAGCTTATTTCATGCTCCTGCTAGCCAGTTCATTTTAAGCAGTTGGTGATTACACTAGATGGATAGTATACATAACATTCTCTCTGATTACCCTCTGTCAGGAGACCAGTGGACTGTCTTTTATGTATTTGAATCTGCTACCATAAATGTATGTTACAGTTAAGGTTTATTTTACAGCCGTGTGCCACAGCCGCTGATGTGCAGAGAACAGTGATGCTACCGAGCACCTCCTGCTTGATTATCCAAGGTACTATTTACATCTGGACTTCATATTATTTTCTAGCAGCAAGAACCAAAAATTTTAAATAACTTGCTGATCAATGTCTTGTCTTGACATTTTCTCAATAATGAATATCTTTTTCTAATTCTGATCTTTCAACAATTACAGAAGTGGTGGTAGTAGTTGTATACAGTCAATGGCTTTAGAGATTTTCCTGCATTCCAGGTGTGGGGTACGGCATTGTCTTAAATTTATTGTGAAAAAACCAATCTTAGAGACTGCGTACAATTGTGAGAACAAAGCATGTTCTGTAGCTTGAGCTGTTTGAGAGACTAGATCAGTAGATTATCTTGTTAGATCAGTAACAAGTGGGTTCGCAATTTAAAGGCAGTGTTGCTGGATATCAAAATCAGAAACATTCTTCTCTTCTTTATTCAACATTCCACTTCCATATCTGTTCATTTCAGGTGACCTGATGAAGTCAAGGACTTGGATGCTATCCACTGAAGGACAAGTGGTGATGGGACCAGACGACAGCTTCATCAATGGGATAGCAGCTGTTTTTGCAAGCTATTACAACTTTAATCTGCAGTATCCTGACGACGGCTCATGTACTCTGGAGTTTATTCAAAGGTATTGAAACATTAAAATTTACATTACACACACACACTTCTATACACACACCTACAAACACACACGGTAAGGGTCTGGACGTGCACATGCACGCGCACACACACACACACACACACACACACACACATACACTAGGGGTCAAAGGATGCAGCTGTCTCCATAGAAAGGTAAGGGTTGTAGGGGTGTGGTCAGTTCATTTACTTTTCTAACACATTTTTTGGAAAGGGACACCATTTCCTGTGCCTTTTAGATTAAAGGAATAATCCAGAGTAAAAACAAAATGGGAGAAAAATTATGTAAATCGGAGTTTTGAGCAATACGGTTATTTGCATTTGCAAAAAATGCTTAATAGCACGTTGCAGTGGGCATATGTCCGGGCTATGACGAGGAGGTTTTCTGAAGGCAACATACGTCGTCTTACTTCTGTTCTAAGTAGCTTCAAATCAGTGTGCATGTTCAACTTATTCCAGTGTTGTGCAGATCTGGCTAAATGTGAAGCTTTTTTTTTTATTGTAAGAATTAGCCAGATCCGTGCAGGTGCAAGATGTTGAACGCGCCCACTGATTTGACGCTACCGGAACAGAAGTAAGACAATGTGTGTTTCCTTTGGACTCCCTTGTTATAGCCTCTCTGTTCACTTTAAAAGTTTGCAATACGGTTTATCTGTAGGATACCCACGGACACTACCACCCAAAATGTTTGTCAGTGGTTTGAAAATAGCAATTTATTTTGACATGGACGTATTCCCACTGCAATACGCTATAAAGTATTTTTAATGTAAATAATGGTCTTGCTCAAAACTCCTCCGATTAATGTAATTTTTCTCCCAAATGAAAGTTTTAACCCATTATCAACATAAATAGATCCCAGGTTGTTTTTTACTTTAAATATAATGAGCAATATAATATGCAGTACTGAAAGTTGTTGTCTTGGCATATTGTTTACAGGTGCTTCTTGGGTATTAACCCTGAGATGGGCTCCAAATCGAAGAAGAAACAGCTTGGAGGCATCAACCCACATGTGAGCAGACTCGTGAGAAAACTTGTGGACTTTGAATGGATGTTGATGTAGATATAATGGATTAAAGTATAGGGACACCATGTAGGCCTACTTTGAATACACCCAGGTTGGAAGATGGTTGTAGTATTGTTGTTGTTTAAGATAATGTTCTAATGTTTAAATGTACCAATGCATTCCTGTGAGGTGAATTATGTCATTATCACATTGGTAATAATGTGTCAAACTCAACGCCCGAGTGCCAAATCCAGCCCCTCGCAGGTTTTGATCCGGCCCACATTTCCATTTAGATTCACAATAAATTTAGGCCCACCTAGTTTTTGTCGCTTTTTCCAAAGTCTTTGGTGCTTTTATTTTTTACATTTTTTGTGCTTTTTTTTTTTTACATTTTTGATGCCTTTTCCAGCGGTTTATGCTTTTTTTTTCAATGTTTTAGGCACTTTGTTTTAATATTTTTAATACTTTACTAAATGTTTTGCCACTTTTTCGGAAGTTTTTGGCACTTTCTCAAACAATTTAAATGCTTTTTTTCCCCGGCCTTTTTCCAACTTTCTTGGTGCTTTATTCAATGTATTTTTCGCTGGCTGAGGAACTTTTTTGACTAACTTTTTTGGGGCATTATGAGGCCCAAAATGTAAGTGGGATGACTTACATTTTGAGTCATGCAATAATACAGTCAAAATATTTGACTTTTTCTCTTAAATAAAAGTATATCAATAATCTCTACATGTCTGGCCCTTGATGTGGTTCTCATTTTCCAGTATGGCCCTCTGGGAAACTGAGTTTGACACCCCTGTTCTAATGTATCAATGAATTACAACTGCCAAAAGATGTTGAATTTTACTACTTATTTAACTGTACATGTTTGGTTGTATTCATTAAAAAGTTAAAATGGTATTTGCTTTGTTGTTTTTATTGACCAGATGCAAAACATGTTGGTATAGGTCTGGTAAAATCACATGTCATATTCACTGTAAATTGCTGGCTACTGAGTTGCATTAATTTTACAGTAAAAATTAAAATATACAGGATATTATTGTGATTATATACAGAAAGATAATGTAATTTCACAGCTAAATGCTGCTTTATTACAGTAAATATGTAACGGTTTTACAGTAATTCTACAGCAGCTTACTGCTAAATCACAGTAATGCGACAGCATAATTCATCATTTCACAATTATTTACTGTAAAAATGATACAGTAACTTACTGTGAAAGTCATGCAACTGGTAACCTGTAATTTATTGTAAATTTACAGTCAAATAATTAACAGTGTGTGATAGCGAAAACGCGAAAGGCGGAGCAGTATTTCGTGTATGTCCCTTACCGGCTAACGTATGAAGCGCATGAATATGGAGCGTCTACCCCAGTTCATGCGAATGCAAATGTAAAATTTCAAGCCAATGGGAATACTTGGAATTGATGGTGGTGGTAAATATTCCTGAAAAAGGAAAGTTTGTGAACGGGCAACACAGATTTTGATAACAACTAAACACGTTACACACTGGACCTTTATAGCACCACTAGTTCATAAAAACAAGCTTTTCAACTGTTGTTAAGATGCTCCTTTTGTGTTCTTGCCGAGACCTTTGTTGGTATATTCCATCATTTGATTAATTGAAGAGGATGAAGCAGCTGTCGATAACTTTTACATTTGGTGTAGACATGGTGCTTCTTTGTCAAGCTAACGGAAAAGAAAAACAAGACATTAAAGCAACCAGACGGGCTTCAACATTACACAGGTTTATGACTAAAGTAAATGAAGTTGGAGACTAAACTCCAGGGGGGCCTGTGTGGGCGCTGAGCTGATCGATACGGACTGGAATGGAAAATTGATTCGGTTCACAGCTTCAAACAGTAGGAGAAGAAGTTCAGTAATTTCACTATTGACGTTTGGTACAAAGTCAAACATTTCCTCTCCTCTGTGGCGCAGCGGGGCGGTCATCCCAGGAGTCCGGGTCAAACATGCCGATGGTATGATGAATTAATGAGCGGAGCATTTTGCACTTTTGGTCTGACTGGACACTCGCTGTCGGCCAGGCAAAACAACAGGACGGAGAAGAAAAGGAAAGGGATGCACACTTGCATCTTTTGGTACATTAGTTCAAAATATCTATAGAAAGAAGGCGATAAAAACCAAAGAAAAGGCAAGCGTCTTCATGTTCAGGCCGGGATAAAAAATAGTGGTGGAATGTAACTAAGTACAGTTACTCCAGTACTTTACTTATGTCCAAATGTTGAGGTACTTGTTAGAGATGAACAGAATCCAGATTTTTGGGATTCGGCCAAATACCAAATCCGAAACCTACTCCAAGTTTTTAGTGGTGACTGTCCTTCCTTTGCTGTACCTGAAGTTCCTGCATTTGGCTGCTGTCTGTAGATTCCTTCATGCACAACTCATATTCTTTCGGATGTTTCATACCAAATGTTGTAACAGCGGCGATGTTGTGTATTGTTTAGGGTCCGTGCCACCACGGGACAAATCGGCATTGCAAATTGAACATGTAGCTGGACTTGAATGGCCTTCTTTTGACTGAAAGTACTGCCAAACAACAACTCTTTCTTCACGAGTTCCATTTTCACTTTCTCACAGCCTACTGCATTGAATGGTCCACCTATGTAAACACCTTCCCGTAATCAACGGCGGCGCCATTACGTCGACCAGCGTAGCACGTGTAGTGCAAGCGTAGGGTTCGGTTCGGTGGGAAAAAATTCTAAGGTTCGGCAGAAACCGAACCCCGTCAAAAAGCCCAATATTCGGCCAAATCCAAAGCCAAATCCTTCATCCCTAGTACTTCTTTTCATGCCACTTTCTACTTCTACTCCATTTCAGAGAGAAATATTGTACTTTTTACTCCACTACATTCATCTGTTACAGCTTTAGTTACTAGTTACCTTACACATTAAGATTCCTGCACACAAAACACATGTAGTTTATAAAAAGTTTGATTCTAAACTAAACTAGCCACCAATATAACGGCCTACAAGTCCAGCTGAGATGATTAGACCATTAAACACACAACAGTTTGGACCCTTTACACTTTCTACAATGGTTTAATACTTTAACTAAATTTTTCCTGATGATACACACTTTTACTGAAGTAACCTGTTCAATGCAGGACTGTTACTTGTAACAGAGTATTTTCACAGTGTGGTATTAGTACTTTTACTGCAGCGAAGGATCTGCATAGTTCTTCCACCGCTGAAAAAAGCAAACGAGACGTTGATGTATAGGCAGAACATGCTCCGCCATCCATCACGGAGAAACAAGACGGTATGGGGCGTTTCCTGCTGCTATCTCCCAAGCAGACAAAGCAGACAAAAGAAACACAGCACTGGAGCCGTCATACATTACACTAAAACACACACATATATATACATATTAATGCATCACACTTTATTTCACTTCATTTCCTGTCACGTTTTGCATCAGTCAGTGTCGGAGAATGTTGGTGTGTTGTGGGCAAGTTTTCTCAGTTGTATAATAACCGAGCTGGTCGGATGCCACCAGCTTTATTTGTGTGTGCGTGTGTGTTTGTGTGGGGGGGGGGCTTTAATTTCCATTTGAAAGCGTTACTGTGTTTTTTTTTTTTTTTTATCCTAACTGTAATATACAACAAGGCACAAAACTAGATTGTTTGTGTCAGTTTTGCATCACTGATTATGTAGTTGGAAGAAGTTAACACTTCGTCAATGGAGAGTGGCGCAGACTCTCTGTACAAATGAAATGTACTTCAGAGTCTAGTAGGACCGCGCTATTTTTTTTTTATTTTTTTTCGCATTTAGGGAACTATTTTTCAAGCCATTTGATAATAAAAAATTTAACGTTATTCTGGAAAAACATAATACATTTAGTTGCCAAGGTAAAACTGGATGGGATTATGATAAAGTGTGCGTATCTGTAAAGAGGAGACTCGTGGATATCTGTAAAACCCATTTTCATTCAGATATCTTGAGGCGAGAGGTCAACGTACCCCTTTGAATATGGCCATGGCACTTTTTCCTCAAATTTAACTTAACTTTGGAGTGTTATGTAGCCCCTTTAGCATGACACGGTTGGAACCAATGGATTAGTTAGATCGTCTTGTTTCACACAATCACAGAATTTTCTTTATCTTCTTTCTAGTTTTTAAAACAGAGCCCATTGATGCCTCTGAAAGACAGTAGAGACTTCCTAAATGTTTCAGGGATTTTGAGAAAACATTCGGGGGGGGGGGGGGCTGGAGCCCCCAAAAGCTACCTCTCGTTCCTCCCCCAGCTCACAACAAATCACAGAAAAACTGGTACATGGATGAGTTATCCAACCAATTGACAAGATGCAAAACTGGCTGTATGATTGTTAACACCTTGGTTAATCATCTCATGTATGCTGATGATCTGGCCATTTTCTCTCCCAGAAAAGTGCTGGTTTGCAGCAGCTACTGAATATCTGCTCTGAATATGGGGTGAAATATGATGTGTTGTATAATGCCAAAAAGAGTAGCTGTCTTGATATGTAGGACAAAAGTGGACAAAGACCTTTGTTTTCCAGACAAAAAGGCAAGCATGTAGAAGCTTAAGGTTGCTTATAAGGACTGTATGAGGATACTGTTCGAGTGTGTGTGTATGTGTGTGTATATAGTGTATGTGTGTGTGTATATAGTGTCTGTGTATGTGTGTATGTGTATATATAGTGTGTGTGTATAGTGTGTGTATGTAGTGTGTGTGTATGTGTATATATAGTGTCTGTGTGTGTATATAGTATGTGTGTGTATGTGTGTATATAGTGTGTGTGTGTGTGTGTCTGTGTGTATAGTGTGTATATAGTGTGTGTGTGTGTGTGTGTGTGTGTTTATAATGTGTGTGTTTATGCTCTAGTGCAAGTGACCTGTTTTGTAATGCAGGGGTCAGCACCTTCCAGGCATTATTGAGTAGTCTTCTCTAAAAATTAATTTGTTGCCTGAACATCTTCCAGAACAGCGTTGTTATGCTGCTGGCCAATCCTGGCTTTAGTGCCATACGATACTAATCATCACTATGGAAACACTGGTATAAGTGTCTTTCATAGAAATGCAGTATTGTTTTTTTTTATTTCTCTGTATATGTTCATCTTTCTCTTTTTAATGTATGATGTATGTCATGTCTGTGTCTTCTGAATGGACATTCAGTCTGGCAATAAAGTTGATTATGTATGATTCTCGCGTGGTGTGTACACCACAGTGTGTCTTCGAGACGGAGCGGTTGTGGATTCCTTTAGGCCAATGACAATATTTGAGAGTGTAAAGAAAATCTGCCTGTCGGCGCTGCTTGTGTGGAATTTAAAAGTCTTTCCTTTAGATATTTGAAGAAATATATGGAGAAGATGGAGGCTTGAGTGGTTCTGGCTTTCTTTAGGCCAATGACGTTATTCATTTTGGGTGTAAAGCACATTATGAATCAGCAGTTTGGACCACTTGTTCTGGACTTGTTTTGGATCCCTTGCCTGGAATTTGTACTCTTCTCTTCCCTTTAGATAGATTTTCTTTGGGTTTTTTATTTGGGTTGTGCATTGTGTCATTTGTGCAATATGTAGGCTATTTGGGTTGTGCATTATGTTAGCTGTGCAACATCTCGTTGTGCAAGGGCTGTGCTACACTTATTGCGGAGAATGCAGCCGACTCAATTAAAAACTGCCACAGAAAAGAGGTGTTAATGTGCTTACTATATAGGTACCTGTCCAATGTATATGAAAGCATAAGAGTATGTGTTGAGATTATTTTCTGTATTTTGTGTTGTCTTTGTAAAGCTGCGGAACGGACAGAGTCCGAAACAAATTTCCCTTCGGTGACAATAAAGTATATCTTATCTTATCTTTTAGATATGTAAAGAAATAAATGTATGTGCATTTGTTAATCAGTGGCCCGTACAGCTTTCTTTCATTTTAATGTTACGTGGATTCCTTCTTACTTAGCTTTCTTTCATCCCACCTGTGCATTATTTTATGTTATTGTGTATTTCTTCTTTTCAAATGCACAGATAAAAGACACAACAAGGGTTGTAAGATGATTCCTATGTTAGAAAAGCATTAACATATATTTATGTCAAACAGGTGTTTAGTAGCAAAGGCAGCCAGAGTAAGTTGCAGTGTCTCTGCAGAGAGAAATCTTTATGCTGTTATTTAATGTTTTCTACTGCAAAGTTTATTTTTGGAGTAATTTGCTTCTTTTTTTTTCTTTTATTCCAAAATATTTCTGTATTTAAAAAAAAAAAAATCAATTTAAATTTCAAGCTAAAAATATGGATTCAAAGACAAAAAATTGTGGATTTAGAGACAAAAAGTGGATTTAGAGACTGAAAAAGTGGATTTAGAGACATCAAATGTGGATTTAGAGACTAAAAAAGTGGATTTAGAAACTAAAAAAGTGGATTTAGAGACATAAAATGTGGATTTAGAGACTAAAGAAGTGTCAAAGATGCTAAAAAAAACAAACAGAGTATTTAAATTCCCCGGGTATTGGGAATTTGGGGACAAACAAATGTGGATTCAAAAAATGTGGATTTGTCCCTTGGTTGTGTCACGCTCACAAGAAGATGGACTCACAGAAGCACGACTCTCTTAAAAGTTCAGCCTAAACAGGTTTAGGCACAGAACACGAGGCGAAGAGGGAACCCCAAAAACGGGCTGAGGCCAAAACATGGAGGAGCCAGCCCGTTCTCACTCCCATCGCGTAAAATACGGACGCTTTGTCAACATTTTTTTTGCTTTTTTTCTACTTTATTTATTTACAGGATCGGGGAAAGACAATGGCCGAGACACAATGTTTTTGATGCCTTTTTATACATTTGTCACTTCTATAGACGCTTTTTTCAACTTTTGTCACTTTTTCCGACGCCTTTGTTCACCTTCTTTCATTGACATTTTGGTCACATTTTTTTGCGTACTTTTGAAAGTTTATCACTTTTCTGACGTTTTTTTTTGTCAATTTTACAAGATTTTCAAGCTGTTGTCGCCACTTTTGTCGCCTTTTCCCGATGTTTTAACTGTGTTTTTCCAACACTGATGTGTACAAGCTGTGGGCTGATATTCGTGGTGCAGACGAGGCTCAGCGCCAGATATCCGGCTATAACTTCGACCGGGCCTACAGAACGTTGAGTCTGTGATCCGAGGCAATGAGAAACAGCTTTATAACGCCGTTTAAATGGCAAGGTTTGGATTTGTCCTGCAGGCGAACTAATAGCACAGGAGATAACGTTTCTTATCTTAATGTATCCGCTCCTCGGAGAATCCCTCCGGGTAAAAATCTCAGCTATGTTAACAAGAAGAACCTTACAGCTGTGTGGAGCGGCCAGAGCATTTTTTTTTAAAGGCAGATGCTGGAGCTTATACAATGTAGAATATCTTCTTAATGGGAGTGTGTGAGCGGAGGATGAGGTGTGCTCCTGTTTGAATCCCTGGAATAATGCAGTTTTAAGAGACGTCTCCTCCTCGCAGGGAAGATTAAATCTAACGCACCTCCGGAGAGATTTCTGACCTGCATTTACATATCTGCAGCGCACAGATAATCTCTTATATCACTACCACTGTATGCATTTATTAAGTGGCTGAAAACAAATACAGTCTAGTGTTCGCTGTGTGCCTGGAGGCTAGAAACTGTATGTGTGTGCGCGTGTGTGTATGTGTATGTGCGTGTGTGTGTCTATGTGTCTGTATGTGCGTGTGTGTGTGTGTGCGCGTGTGTCTGTATGTGCTTGTGTATGTGTGTGTGTGCCTGTGTGTGTGTGTGTGTGTGTGTGTGTGTGTGTGTGTGTGTGTGTGTGTGTGTGTGTGTGTGTGTGTGTTTATAAAGAAGATGAGGCAAAGCTGCTGCACATATGTTAACTACAGAAAACGTCCAGGGTATTAAAATTTCTTATTCAAAACAAATAAATTGATATGAAATGACAACAACAAAAAAACACAAGTCCTGTGTTTGCTTGACCCATCCACACCCCCAACCTACCTCATTCAACATTGCAAAGCATTCTTATGAACAGATCGTATGCAAATGTATGCACGCCGAAACGTACGTAAGATATTGTACGAAACTAGGAGACCGCCGGCCGGTCACGTGACGCCGGCTACAGTGGCCGGCTATGTGCTCCGTGATGCCGAGCGGCATTTGCTAGCTGTTTAAGCCGCAACAAGTCTATATCGAAGACGTTTGATTTCAGGGATTGCCGGAAATTCCTCCGGATGGCTCTCATTTTCGTCCGGATGTCCGTCCCCTTCCTCTTTCTTTGTGTTGTCGTTCTAACCAACACTATGGCTGAGGACTATGGTTAACTGCTCCTCAGATCTCTGCAGGGTAAATCCAGACAGCCAGCTAGACTATCTGTCCAATCTGAGTTTTCTGTTTTCCAAAAAAACCTTTGGAATGTACACATTTTCCACCAAAACAAGTTCCTTCCCGAGGCTATTTTGCAGAGACACCGTGGTTCCATCCGGCACTTAGCGCTGCCCAAGAGGATTGTGATTGGTTTAAAGAAATGCCAATAAACCAGAGCATGTTTTTCTCCCATCCCAGAATGCTGTGTGGACTAGCCAGACCTTCCTCCGCAGCGCTGTGGAGGAAGATCCGGCAATGTTTGACTAAACTGGCTACAGACTTCCACTTTCACAGCTTGGTCGTATCAGCGGCAGTTAGTAGACATGTTTAGCTGCCAGAGAGCTATGTGATGCCGGCTACAGTGCTCGGTTGTTTCAGCGGTAGCTGGCGGTTCAGTTACCCCAGAATAGGTGATTGTGAGCCGGGTACAGAGCACTGCGAGCTACCCCGGTTGTTTCGGCGGACATTATGGTTAAGTTGCAAAATGTGAACGTTATGCAGCAACGACAGTTGAGTTTAGGCACCAAAAGGAGACTAGTTAAGATTAGGAAAAGGAACACCCAATTCCTGGGTGAAAGTCGTTTGTTTTTCCCCGGATGAGAACTCCGCTCCCTGGCTTGAAAGTCCTGCGTTTTATCGCCCACTAATCCACTCTTGACATCCTCCCTACGCAACCAGCCGCGTTATTATACAGCATCCATTGGGGGTGCACACTGCAAAAAAAAAAGTGGAATGCTTACGGATTACAGTACTTAACTTTTCATAGCTTTTTGAACGAATGAGAACAGGCTGAACATTGGCAACGCCACTATAAACCAAAATATGAGTCGTATTTGCTGGTTGACTTACGGGAGCTTTTTAATTAGCGGGGAGGACAGTCTCTTATTTTGCAAACCAGGGGGCTTTTGTTAACGCAAGTGTTGCATTAATATTTGTAGTGTTGCATGAAATGGTCTATATTTGGAACAACAATCTGTGTTCACGCTCCCACAGGTCAGAGCTTTAACAGAAGAGAAGGAAAATACGATGGCAATCATTTGTCTTTTTGTCTGTTCTTCACTCGTTTTGTTTTTATTTCGGCACTTCCTATCAATCCTCTACGCTCCCTCTAGTCATTAAATCACGTTTCTGCCTTTATCCGCCTCTCCTATTCCCAGTTCTCCTCCTCCTCCCTGACACTTGTGTCAGCCTGGCAGCTATTTAACGGACCTTCAATCGGATGCAGGTCCCAATTCTCTGACATCAAAGTAACAGCAGCACAAAGACTTTTCTGTTCTTTGTACCTTTTTCCTATTCAGTGAAGTAGAAGAAAAACGGCACGAGTCCACCAACTGCCTCTCCAGCAGCCAAAACTCTCAGCAGGTTTGCTGTCATTATCTAGGAATTAATTACAAGGTAGCTGGGTAATTAATTAGCTGCTTCCATGTGTCCTGCACAGTGTATATGAAAGATATGTCATTAAGTAAATGACTAGACTTCACTTTAAAAGTACTTTCTAATTCATGCAGGGATTTTTTAGCTGCTATGAAGTTTTGGCTCACGGTAGGGCTGCACGATATGAGAAAAATATGCGATAACGTTGAATATTGCGATAACGATTACTACTTGCGATAAATTAACAGATAGTAGAGTCTACTCAGTTGTGCCTTTCTGTTGCTTTCAGTATTCTTTTAAAATACAAAAAATTGCTTGTTGAATTTAAAAGATAATTATTTCTAACATTCTTTTATTGAACAAATTGAACATAGAATTGACAACGACAGGCACTACTAAAAAAGAATGACAGATACACTTTAAAATTCAGTTTTCTACTGATATTTTCTTTCACTTAACACAAAAACTATCGTGATATGTCGCAACCTTTCGCGATACGTATATTGCACCAGTTGATATTGCGATGACGCTTAAAAAAACGATATATTGTGCATCCCTAGTTCACATTTACGGTTTGTTTCAGTCTCACTGTTTTCAGGCTTTTAAAAAAATCTAGACATGTTCTGATACCGATACCAGTGTCTGAAATGCCTCCGATATTGTCTATAATGCTGGCATCGGAATCGGAAAGTACAAGAGCCGGTTGCACCAACTGGTCTTTACTGAGCCTGGTGTCTAACGATGCCCAGTTCCAGGAATGCACTAATATTTTGTTGGTAGAACCAGTTTGCAACAATTATTAGTTAACACTAAGTTGTAAACACTACGGATATATCAAAAAACCTTTTCAGCAACACCAAGATCCCACACAGAGCACGACATCTATTGCCGGAAGAGACTACCGGTAAAGTAGTGAAGAAGGAGCAAGAAGCCAGACAACAGCAGAAGAGATCAACGAAATGGCAGAGTTTGAGGTTAGCATCGAACGTGACGAGGAGTGGCTCAATTAGCTACAACTAACCCAAATCACGGAAGTGATGATGACGCAGCGGTAGCAGCAGAGAGTAGAAACCATCAGGCAAGTGTTATTTAAATAAACTCTTGGTGTCCTTACAAACTTTCCAATGTCTCGTTTTATGAGTACAGAACCTATTTATACTACTGTAGAAGTTTGGTACCATTTCGGGCATTATTAGTTATGTAATTTACGAGATACACCTTTGGTTCCATTAGCGCCTGCGCTAAGCCATTTGGTTGATAGCGCTAACTCAACCAATGTTAGACCTAGGGAAACAAGTTTCTGGGGGGGTGTTTAGCTCAAGGTCATGGTGCAAAGGACCCTAGAGTGAAATTACTCCGAACCATCACTTTAAGCCAAAATGGTGCAACTGGGGTAACTGTTAGGTCGGACTTAGAACGCTGAGTTAAGACCTACTTAGCTTAAGACCAGGTGTACTGAATTCCCACTATTCCCACTAGGTCGCAGTATTAGTTAGATAAATGGACAGGCATTAGGCCGGACAGCTAAGCAAGGACTGGGCTCCTTCACCACTGCGTTCACATTTATAGTGAGTTATTCCACTCGGTACAGCCAAGGAATGAACATTGTATGCGTTTGATTTTTGTTAATGATATTTCTGTGAGTAGATTGAATTCTGTTTCCACATCGCTGTTAATAAGCTAATGCTAACGCAATAATGCTAACGTGCTAATGATAATTTGTGAGTGTAGCATATTAATATAACTGGTGCTAATAGAACAGTTTTGTATCATTTGACGGTTTTACTGTCATACTGACTCACTATTGTTTTCTACTCGGATTATTATTATAGATACCATATGTACATACATACAGTATATACCATAGGCAGGCATCATACTACCTTCCTACATAGACAGGAAGCTGTTCCTACTGTTCAAACTGCTGTACCAGATTGTAAACACTAGTAAAGTTTAAGTGGAATCAAGACCTCTGTAGACAGCCTACAGCTGTTACGGATATACATATTTATCCTGCTAATAATTCTTACACCAGGCGTAAGCCCTGTTGGTGCAACCGACTCCTGGAGTTTATGCACCGATCTGATACCACGTAACTTAGCCCCGAAGAAAGACTGAAAACTTATTTTAAAGTTGTTTATTTGTGTTCTTTTTGCGTTACGACTGACTGTCAAACTGGTCAGTCAGACGAGGGTCTTTATGGTTCTCTGTTTTCATGCACCTATGTTTTAATTTGTATTCTCATGTCTTTTATGTACTTTATTTCGTTTTATTGGGAAGCACTTTGGTTGTTTTTTTTTTATCCGTGAAAGGTATGAATTCATCTAATGGACATGATGCATGTTTCCTCACCCTATATATTAAGGGTCTCGAACTCAGCTTCACTTAGGCCTCTTTCACACTGCCTGCGTGGCGCGAGTGTGTCAGCTGTGTGGCGTGTCTGTTTTTATTTCGGCTGCCATGTTAACAGGTTAGAGCTTGCACACTGCCTGCGTGACACGCACGTCTCAGAAAAAGCGTACATGCTAGAAACAGGACCGACGCCTATTTTTCACACGACACGCAAGCGTGTTGGAAGCGTTTCCAGGCAAAATAGAATACGAAAAGATGTTTATATGTCATTTTGACACAAATACATATTCATAAATGACACTTTGATGTTTGAAAGTCTCTAGGTTTTGACATAAATGCAGATATAAATGTAATTTAAAAAAATTAATTATTGATTTTCAAATATTGCACAAAATGTTCTGTAGCCCAAAGGTGAAGAACAGGCTATTGTTTCATTTTATCAAGGGGAAACATACATGTGTACAGACGTGGCTAGCAGCAGCAGCAGCACCGCGTCAGACACGTTTCTGGTGTGTAAAGACAGAAAAAGCCACGCAGCTGACACGCAACAGAAACGCTGCGCTCATGCCACGCAGGCAGTGTGCAAGAGCCCTTAGGGCCACACTGGAAAATGAGAATCACATCGAGGGCCAGACATGTAGAGTTTATTGACATGCTTCTATTTAATCAAAAATAGAGCCCGACCGATAAAGAATTTTTAAGGCCGATACCGATACAAATATTTGATGATTTAGCAGGTAACGTTAGCCTACCGTTAGCTAGCAGCTGGAGTAAACACGGTTAAAATGTTTACAGCTAAACGGTGTAAAGTGTGTCTGTATTTCACTGGAGAGGACTCCAACACCGGACTGTAGCTGCCGTTGTCTGAAAAACACAGTCATGATGTCATGTTGCTCGCCTCGCCAGCCTCGTGGTGCATTCACTGTAATTGTAAAATACCCTTTTCCCATCTAGTGGTTGTTTTCACCGTTTTGTGCTCGTTTTTTTTTTTTAGATCAACTTTTTATTGTTTTATATTTTTGAACATACAGAACAGACAAATACAATTGAACAAGGTGCTCCTTTTTTAAATATATATATCTTTTGGTTCAGGCACCGTAAAATGAGAAAAAATAATGCGACAAAAAGAAATCAAGGGACATTTAAAAGAGATAAAAATGTGCGATTAATTGCGAGTTAACTATGACATTAATGCGATTAATCGCGATTAAATACTTTAATCGTTTGGCAGCACTAGTATTATTGCATGTCTCATATAGCTTTCTCACTTACAGTTTTGGTCGACACAACAACCTAAAAAAGTCCAGACTAAAGTTTCTTAGCCATCGTAGACTTTGGCAAATCAAGCAAAAACGATGATTCCATTTTTAAAAGCAGGCTACGTTTGCAATCGTATAATTAGTTTCGGCAACACTTTACTTGAAGGTATCTACATAAGAGTGACACTGTCATGAACACATGAACTCTAACCCTAACCATAACCTGTCATGATAAAAACCAAAAGACACTTACTAAAAGAAGCGTTACGTCATAAACGTTTATGACTTGTTTATAATGTTTATGACACGTTCATGACAGTGTCATGTCACTCTTATGTAGATACCTTCAAGTGAAGTGTAACCTTAGTTTTTAACTCCCTTTTCTGCACCAGACCGTCATTGTCTAGTTCCAAATGTGAGGCAACGTTTTAATCTTTCAAATAGTTCGGTGGGTGTCATGCTCATGTTTTTTCGTCCTCTAATGGACATGATGCATGTTTTGAACTCGGGAAATGGAAAAACATAACACAATAAATAAATAACGGAGTTGTCTAATAGAGCGGCTAATGGCGGTGCAGCCATTACATGCCGCGACCTTTTACAACAGCAAAGGAAAACATGACGCGGCCAAGTTATTAAAGCAGCACGGTGTCGTCTCGAGTTCATCTTTCATTCGTGTCTTTTCTTCACTTACAACTTCCCATTTCAATATATATCTAATCTTCCAATCTAACAAGCGTGAAAATGGGTTTCGGGCCATTTGAGGCTGTTTTTATTTAATTTAGCAATTTCTATTCTTTCCCATTTGGTTGCGATTGCGATATGGAAAGAAGTGTCCCTAGACGTCTTCCATTCCCTCCGGTTTTCTCTGCTTGTAACCAAGTCAATCTTTCTCCTCCTCTCCATCTCCCTTTATCACCCCTCAATCTTCCCTGTTATCAGAGCTTGATGTTGTTGGCCGCTGTAATGAGAGCGAAAACAAACGCTCATTCCCCAACCGACACACACACACACACACACACACACGTGTACAATCAGCCCCGGCCTAAACAGCCTTTAATGGGATTTGGATTTGACAGGTAATCTTGGGTTTGTAGAGGAAAGGTCCTTACAGAGATCACACACAAGTAAACACACAAGTACACACACTGCTCTTAGAAATCTGAGAATGTAACGCCAAATGTCAGTCGCCAGTCACGTTTTGCAAATTCGTATACATTTTACATACTTTGCTCAAAAATGTCTTCACGTTTCATGAAACGGTACAAACAGCAATACTGGTCTCACCTTGTGAAAATATGTTTCTGACACACACACACGCACGCACACACACATAAACACACACACAGACAGACAGAGACACACAGACACACAGACACACCACACACACACACAGACACACACACACACACACACACACACACACACACACACACACACACACATGCCCCTAAATGTTCATATTGACATTTAGAAACAGGTTTAGTTGTGAGGAGCCTCATTGACATAATCTATTTTAAAAGATCAAAGCTGACAAAAATCTGAAAATGTCCTAACTTTACGAAAAGGGTAGAAAAGGCGAAACAAAACAGTAAAAGGGCAACACTGCTCTCACTTCGTAAAAACGTTGTTCATTTCTTAAACTTTCCTCACTTCCTGAAATGTCCAACATTTACAAAAAGGGTAGAAAGGGCAACATTGTCCTCCCTTTCCACAATTTCCAGCATGGCCCCACTTTACAAAAATGGTAGAAAAGGCAACAACTGTTCTCATTTGGGAAAACGTCTTTTGTTTCATAAACTGTCCTCACTTTTAAAACTGTCCTAACTTTACCAAAAGGACATGAAGGGCAACAATGTCTTCACTTTGTAAAAATGTGCTCACTGCCCTCAGATTCCAAAAATGTCTGGTTTTTAAATTAGATAGCCTCATTTTCACAAAGAAATGTCCTTTCTCTAAAGGTCTAAAAATCAAACTGGTCCTCACAGAAATAGAAATATAGAAGCATGCGCACACACACACACACACAACATAATCTCTCAAACACACACTAATGCAGACCTTCACACAAAAATCCAAGCTCTCTCTTTTTCTCTTGGTCCACACACACACACACACACACACACACACACACACACACACACACACACCATACAAACAGACACTCACAAACACACACACACACACAGACAGATTAGAGACAGAAACAATCTTCCAATGGATGGGTTGGGATGAACCTGACTCAGTATGAGCTGGTAAAAGAAGAATATAATATAATAAGAATATTTACAATAATAACTGAATGTTACAACGACCGATAAGAAGAGTCAGTGATGTTCAGTGATCGTCCGCTGGCTTGGTCTGCTTCTGCTTGTCGTTTACCCAGAACGACTTCTGACTTTCTGCAGGACTGACTGGCAAAGCTTGACATTTATAATTTGATGTTTTGGCATTTCTTCACGTCATCAATCTTTACCGCCGCTGATGCAAAAAGGCTGAGTGACAGGTTGAGTCACCTGAGCTGGGCAAGTACGAAATGGACCTCAGATCCAACATGAATAAACGAGTATGTTTCGAACACGTTGGCGTTTTAACCACTCCACTTGTTGCCACGAAATATTCCCCGTACACTTTCCGTTTCCGTATGGATTAAACAAACGAGATGTAACGTCTTTATTATCCGTACATCTGGAACAAACTACCGCTAAACTGTAGGTCGGCACCTAATCTCAGCTCTTTTAAATCAAGGCTGAAGACCTTTCTTTTTAACACTACCTTTTCTTAATTCATTTTTATATTCAATTTTATTTTATTTATTTTTTTCCTTATTAACTGTTTTTTTTATCTGTTACCAATTTGTAAAAAATTTTAACTGTGTCTTTATGTCTTGTGTAAAGCACTTTGAATTGCATTTCTGCTGAACTGTGCTATACAAATAAAATTGCCTTGCCTTGCCTTTATTATCAATTTATTATCGATACTTTAGTTTCAGTTTCTCTTCCGTATGCACTGCTGCGGTTTCATCAAAGAGGTGACCTGGCTGTCGGTGTAAGTGCCGCTCCTGTCACAGCGCGGAGCCGGCACACTTTGCTCGTCCTCCCCCCTCCTGTGATTTGATGTTGTACCATTACGTGACTCAGGGGCGCCAGGCAAACAAGCAAGCAAGCAGCCAGGCCCACTGGCGGCCAGCAGCAAACACACACACATACACACACACAAACACTCACACACAAGCAGGACAGACAGGGAGCAGAAGAATGGCAGAGAGGAAGAGGAGCGCTGTGTGGCTATATTTTCAGGCCGAAAATCAACGGCAAGCTGTATAATAAAAAAAAAAAAAGGCTGTAAGATACTACCCTGGAAATCCAGAGTTCTCGCGAGAGCACAATTTGAATTTGCTCAGCGAGTCACTCTTCTACGGTGGCCGGGAAGTGCAATGCAACATTACAAAGAATGAAAACAAATTTACAAAGCTCAAGACAAATTAACATTTTGGAAAACAAAATAACATTTTAGAAAACAAATTTACATTTTGGAAAACAAAATAACATTTCGGAAAACAAAATTACATTTTAGAAAACAAATTTACATTTTAGAAAACAAATTTACATTTTGGAAAACAAAATAACATTTTAGAAAACAAATTTACATTTTAGAAAACAAATTTACATTTTGGAAAACAAAATAACATTTTAGAAAACAAATTTACATTTTAGAAAACAAATTAACAAGATGCAAAACACTTTTACAAGTCCCGAAACAAATTTACAAATGACAGATTCTTCACGGAAAGGGAATGTACCACATACCGGAAGTGATGAGGTGTTGCGGGTGAGCGCAGTCAATTTGTGTTGTTGAGTATATGGCGTGAATGAAGTTTATGGTGACTTTACGTGTGGTCGGTGTTTTGAGTTTTTAAAGGACGCGGACCTGACAGAAACATTGGAAAAACGGGGAACGTATCGACAGCCCGCGGATCGGTTAGTGAGCGGGGGCAGCTGAGTCCGTCTGCAGCTGCAGGACCTGGAGCTCACTGCCCATTCCTGGGAGCCAAAACGACACCACGCAGCTGGAGACCCAGGCCGTATTGCTGGGCCGCGCGGAGGAAGGGGAAGCCCGGAGAATCAGATCCAGGACTGAGCGGAGCGGATCGTCACAGCCTGCTGAAGTTTAAATCACAGGTTTCCTAAAGGGAGTCTGGCGGGACTCGGACTGTGGATGACGAAACATGACTTTAAGTCTCGTTAAATGAATAAAAACTACATGCAGAAATAAATGAATCATTAGTGGGGGAGTGAGCCTGGACATTTCAGTCTGTTTAAACTTCACTTTGAAGCAGAACCTCTTAGTTCAGAAGGGTGAAGTTTCCGTTTGTACTCATATCTGTGAACTGATTATAATAAATATTCTTTGTATTAACACCTTAATTAGTCTCTTTGTCTTTTTGTTTAAAAAAACTAGAACATCGCATGAGATTTTGATGATTTATAGTGATTTTATTTCCGTTAGACCTTTGCCTACATTGACGCTGATGCATTAAGGACGGCCCATAGACAGTATATAAGGGAGTGCCTCCCCTGTTCCAAGAGGCGGCTCTATTGGACGATTCGATCCATAACTGCCGTAGTCAAGGCGACATGTATACAACACCTCATCACTTCCGGTATGTGGTACATTCCCTTTCCGTGAAGAATCTGTCATTTGTAAATTTGTTTCAGGACTGGTAAAAGTGTTTTGCATCTTGTTAATTTGTTTTCTAAAATGTAAATTTGTTTTCCAAAATGTAAATTTGTTTTCCAAAATGTAAATTTGTTTTCCAAAATGTAAATTTGTTTTCTAAAATGTAAATTTGTTTTCCAAAATGTAAATTTGTTTTCCAAAATGTAAATTTGTTTTCTAAAATGTAAATTTGTTTTCCAAAATGTAAATTTGTTTTCTAAAATGTAAATATGTTTTCCAAAATGTAAATTTGTTTTCTAAAATGTAAATTTGTTTTATAAAATGTAAATTTGTTTTCCAAAAATGTTAATTTGTTTTCTAAAATGTAAATATGTTTTCCAAAATGTAAATTTGTTTTCTAAAATGTAAATTTGTTTTATAAAATGTAAATTTGTTTTCCAAAATGTTAATTTGTTTTCTAAAATGTAAATTTGTTTTCCAAAATGTAAATTTGTCTCAAGCTTTGTAAAAGTGTTTCATTCTTTGTAATGTTGCATTGCACTTCCCGGCCACCGTACTCTTCCAATGAGTAATGATGCCCATTACCTATGCCCTTGTAGCCGAGCTGCACCAATCACATTGGTGTATCTGAGGCGAGCGCCAGAGGCGAACTAAACAGATGACTACAGCGCTGCGACGTCGAAGTCCGGAATCAGTCAGTAAACATTGGTCGTAGTGTTATCCAATTGCGTGCAGTGATATTTTCAAATGCATGCTCGGTGCCGCCTGTCGAGTTGGGTCATTTTCATTACTCACAGCCAGACCCTTAATCTTTCGGATTTGGGTCTGGATTTCCAGGCTAGTGATATACAGTGTTAACACAACAAGTGTATACAAGCATATGAACATTCTGTCCTTGGTTTGAACTTATTAATAATAATCACAGAACCACCTAAAGGTCATGAGAATTCATTCAGATTTAGCATTTTGATGACGAATCCACCTTATTTATTAAAAAGTATCGGTATCGGCGATACTGGCCCTGTATTTACTTGGTACCGGATTGATACCAAATTTTGCAGAATCGCACTACCACTACAAATTTTACAACTATATGAAAACAGAGAACAAGAACACTCACAATGTCACACCAGAGTATGATTAGTGCTTATGTTTTGCTGCATTTTCCAAACTGTTAATTCATTTAATTTACTCTTCACTGGCAAACCATATAGTTAACCAGTGGAATCCTCTCCCCTCAGCTCCAGATGAAAACATATGAAATGTGTGTCTCAGTGAACTGAACTCCTCCTCTGCCGTAAATAGCAAAATTTTTCTGACTGCGCCCGGTTAAATAAGGCTCTGAATGCACGGTTACGTCTCCGTAATCTGCTTAGCGACAGGAAACGTCAGAGGGGTTGACGGCCGAACATTAATTGTGCTGAGTCGGCGGTGAGCGGCTTGCCTGCTGGGCGAATCACTGGCTCGGAGTGAATTTAATGTCCCGATCAGTGACTGAGAGTTGGGCTTTGAAACACAAAAGTGCTTCAGATGTTGATTCTCTGGCACCTTCTTTCTGATTACAGCTGTGTACTTAAGCCGGCCCTCCTGCTACTCACTAGAAAGACTACGCAATCACTTTCTGCTACTGTTCTGCGTCTGTGGCTTTGCTAGTGTGTGATTGTGAAACTGCTTCCTCAGTGTAGGTAGGGTAGTGTTCAGCTAGGCCTAATCAGCCTTTCCTTCGGACGCCGAGCTAAAGGCTTTTGTGTTTACTGGTCTCGTTAGTCAGGGAGTTTTCTCTGCACCCATGAGCGGCCCTGATCTAGAGGTGAGTGCACCTGATGTAACAGATCAGCCCGTTAATGTTACTCCGGTTGTTCGAGCTGAGGGAGCCGACCGAAAGCCGGTCACTATTCCGCAGTTTGAACCGATGTCACCAATGCGCTTGATGCGCTGGGCACTCCTGGCCCAGGGTTACAACATCTGCATCAAACACAAGAAGGGAGCAGACAACATTGTGGCTGACGCGCTGTCCCGTGGGTGAGACAAGTTTGAGAAACAATAAGTGAGATTCTGATTAGACTGGTGGGTCAGTAATAGTGATGTGGAACTGATGGTGAACCATGTTAGTAGGGTTGGGCATCGAGAACAGTTTCCTACTCTGAATCGTTTCAAAAATTACGATTCCATCGGAATTCTTTCTTTATTGGAATCGTTTGGAGGATTTGGTGTCAAATCTTAGCCTGACAAGCCAGACCCACATCCAGATGTTGGGTCTTGGAACTCACCATTGACGGAGCTCAATCCGAGGGGCGGGATAAACGGTTGTCTTTCAAATTCCCCTCTGCACGCAATAGGATAGCGCTACAACCAGGCAGAGCAACGAAGAAGCTAGAGGAGCTAGTTGGTAGATTACATTTTTGCCGTATCCGGTCGGCAAAACTCCAAACACATCTTCCTTTTTTAAGAATGATTTCTGTGCCGTTCTTTGTTCTTTTCTCAAAGAAAAGCTTAACTCCAAGTCTTCCAGAAGACTGCTGTTCCCAGCAGCAGCAGCAGCCATAAGCCCCGCCCACCGACTCTATACACAATGTGATTGGCCTGACCAGAGTTTGGTTTTTCCAGCTGCTTTGTAAGCAGAGTGAGCAGAGAAGTGCTGCTGTGAGCTGTGAGAAGCTGAATCGAGCCCGTGACTAAGAGCCAGTATCGTCTTCCCTTTTGGAGATTGCTTTCAGTTGTTTTGTGTTGAGTTTGTCCAATAAATTATCTTATTTACCGTTTGTCTAGACCTCCCGGGTTAATTATTTTAACTTGTTTGCGTCCTCCAATCCTAGACAAATTAATTCTTAATTCTGTTTGCAAAGGCTATATTTTATTGGCTTGCAAAGTAGTTCCGTTGGTCAAAATACTGACCGAAATGTGTTAACAGCTCCACTGTAGTCAGTATTTACTGTACCAACAGGTGTTGACTGAAAAAGACTGTTCCCTGCTACTTGCAATCTAATTGGAGACGAACAGCCAATCAGAATTGATCTTTAATTCTCCGATTGGTTGGTTTTGTGGCACACTTGTAATGCTGTGAAAATCTGAGCGAGCGTGTCTAGAGTTGAGCACGCAGAGAGAAGAGGTTGAGAGTGAGGGAGACATGACCAGAGCACAGCAGCGTCTACCTGCGAGCAGAGAAAGACATGCAAATACATTTATTGTGCACGAAATAGGTTTTTGTTTACTCAAACAAAATAATTTTTTGCGAGTGTAAATTTCTGTTCAATATGCAATGTAATGTGCTTGCAAAATATAGTTCTCTGTGCTCAAAACATACAATTACTCGCTCAGGAATGTGACACATACATAACGCCATAGGATGGAAGGATGGGTGGATTGATAGATTAATAGATGGATAAATGGATGGATGGATGGCTAGATTGATGGATGGATAGATGGAAAGAAGATACTTTATTGTCCCAGAGGGGTAATTTGTCTTTGGCATATGCTACAATCACGTCCTTCTGCTACATCACTAAGAGGAAAGAGTACACTATCGCTTTCTGCTAAAGCTGTTTATTTCCTGAGGAAACATAAATATAAGTCTTAATTGCTGCTTGATCGAACAACCTCTGGTAGAGTGTTTTCGGGGGAGGACAGTCTCGTAGCCGTGCATAAATAGGATGTTTTCAAAGTTTTTCCACCATTGGCAAACTTGTTGGACCGTGCAAAACACAGCCTCCCTCTGTCATTCCTTTCAACCAGCTTCTTGAAAAGGTCGCCTTCACGATGTTTGTGCATATCCAAAAACCTTTTGATATCCATGTCTGACCACCGATCTTTGCCTTCTGTCAAAAATCATTGCAGTTTAACTCTCTGGACCTCACCGGCCTCGTGCTGACTGAGCGTTAAGATAAGCCTGTAGGGATGTTAAATTGTAAATCTGCCATGGAGGTTTGGGAGCCGAGAGAAGAATCTGTATCACAGCCTCAAGAGTGCGAGACGTAACCTTCATTTCACACGTGTCAAAATTCTGTTTTCAGCAAATCAAACGGGGCGATGACTCAGAGTTACATGACGGTACACGAGACACTGCCGCTGTTCTGTTCTGTGCACGCCATATGGACCAAAGTATGGTGGTGGACTGGTAGCTGGAGAGGTGCCAGTTCATCTCCTGGGCACTGCCCAGGTGCTCTTCAGCAAGGCACCTGCTCAGGTCTGCTTTCCATGACATTTCTCCATTAGTGCATGTGTAGGTACTGAGCATGTGTGTGTGTGTGTGTGTGTGTGTGTAAGTCAGGCCTGTGCAATGTGTGTAATAACAACAGAGTGAAAACATTGTAATTTCCCCTTGCGGGATTAATAAAGTATAAATTACTAATTACTAATATACCAAATTTGGCAGTATATACCACTCCAAAACCCAAATTTTACAAATGTATAATACAGGGAAAAAACACACACTGTCACATTTGCGACGCTGGAAAACCAGAGTATGATTAGTGCTTATGTTTTGCTGCATTTTCCAAACTGTTAATTCATTTAATGTACTCTTCACTGGCAAACCATATAGTGAACCAATGGAATCCTGTCCCCTCAGCTTCAGATGAAAACATATGAAATGTGTGTCTCAGTGAACTGAACTCCTTCACTGCTGTAAATACCAAAGTTTTTCAGACTGCGCCCAGTTAAATAAGGCTCTGAATGCACGGTTACGTCTCCCTAATCTGCTTAGCGACAGGAAACGTCAGAGGGGTTGACGGCCTAACATTAATTGTGCTAAGTCGGCGGTGAGCGGCTTGCCTGCTGGGCGAATCACCGGCTCGGAGTGAGTTTAATGTCCGGATCAGTGACCAAGAGTTGGGCTTTGAAACACAAAAGTGCTTCAGATGTTGATTCTCTGGCGCCTTCTTTTTGATTACAGCTGTGTACTTAAGCCGGTGGCCCTTCTGCTACTCACTAGAAAGACTACGCAATCACTTTCTGCTACTGTTTTGTGTTTCCAAAGCCTCGCCTACACTGGAGGCTCTGACTCAACGTTGACTTAGTCTACGTCTGGGGGTACGAGTCTCGCTCTGGGGGGCAAGAGGTCAACGGGTTCAAATCCCGGACGAGCCCCCACATTTGTTACGTTCCATCCTTCCTTCAGCCACTTAACATCAATGGTTACTCGCTGATTTCTATTGGGGCATTAGACAGGACAGATAGGACAGACGGATGAACAGACACAAACAGACGGCCGTATGGATAGATGGATAGATTGGATCGGTGGATGGATAGACGGATAGATAGAAGGATAGATAGATGGATGGATGGATGGTATGGAGTTATATATGCGTCACATTCCTGAGCGAGTAATTGTATGTTTTGAGCACAGAGAACTATATTTTGCAAGCACATTACATTGCATTTTGAACAGAAATCAACCCTCGCAAAAAATAATTCAGGTTGAGTAAACAAAAACCTATTTTGTGCACAATAAATGTATTTGCATGTCTTTCTCTGCTCGCAGGTAGACGCTGCTGCGCTCCGGTCATGTCTCCCTCGCTCTCAACCTCTTCTCTCTGTGCTCTCAACTCTAGACAAGCTCGCTTAGAGTTTCACAGTGCTACAAGTGTGCCACAAAACCAACCAATCGGAGAATCAAAAGGTCAATTCTGATTGGCTGTTCGTCTCCAATTAGATCGCAAGTAGCAGGAAACACATCTACGGGGAAACGGTCTTTGACATAACACCTGCAGTGATTCCCCATCAAGGGCTATCTCTGCTGTAGCCAGTGGGTACTTGGAAAGATTGTGGAGCAGCTTAACTAATAAAAATAATAATTTAAAGGTCCCATGGCATGAAAATTTCACTTTATGAGGTTTTTTAACATTAATATGCGTTCCCCCAGCCTGCCTATGGTCCCCAATTGGCTTGAAATGGTGATTGGTGTAAACCGAGCCCTGGGTATCCTGCTCTGCCTTTGAGAAAATGAAAGCTCAGATGACCCGTTCTGGAATCTTGCTTGTTATGAGGTCATAAGGAGCAAGGTTACCTCCCCTTTCTCTGCTTTCCCACCCAGAGAATTTGGCCAACCCATGGGAGAGAGACATCATGGCTTTCAAACGAGAAAAGTGGCAGTTGGTCAAGGCCACACCCCCACCCTCCACCTTCCCCCGCCCTCTCTCCTCCTCAATAGCTAGAGACACAGAAATGGCACATCCTAAGGAAAGCTCATTGTGGGACTGGCTCTAGTGGCTGTAATTCTGCACCAACGCTGAATTTCGGGAAAGAGACTTCAGATATAGTATTAGGGGACGACTAAGGTCTATATAAAAGCATCCAAAGAGCACCATGTCATGGGACCTTTAAATATGATTGATTTAAAACAACATATCAGCTAAAAGTGTCCTACTGACTTAGCTAACAGTTGAAATGATAAGCTAAAAGTAATGGATGACTTTTGAAACATTAACCACACTTCAAGTAAAAGGCCTAGCTAGTAGAATTTCTGACCAAACCAACCTAAATGTTTACAGTTCAATTGCATGAAAATGTAAGAATATAAAATTTAATATAATAGTTTATAGGACAGGGCTGTGGGGGAACCTCAGACCAGAAGGGTTGGAAAGCACTGATCTACAGTATTTTATATTATGGACCGACAGGTTTATTACAGACATGCCTTAATAGTTGTGTTAATCACAATACCATGAATTACATATCTCCGTGTGTGACTAACGTCATCCTTCACAAACAATCTAACATTAGCCCAGCATGGACAAAAGTCTATGCATCCAACATATTCATCCGAACACACCTAAAATTACTACCATTTGAAGACACTGTTCCATTCCTTGTGTGGTCCTTTGGGTCACCGGGACCCGAAGGACCACACAAGGATGATGTACTTCCGTTTATTTTGTTGAGAATTGCTCTCTACACCCTGTCTCTTGTAAAGTAAGTAAGTAAAGTTTGTTTCCTAGCACATTTAAACACCGTTTAAGCTGACCAAAATGCTGTACAAACGAGCACCAAGGTGCTGCATTAACCTTTGTTTTGTCCTTCGGGTCACCGGGACCCGAAGGACCACACAATGTGACTATTATCACCACTGTTCATCACATCCCCAACCGGCCCGTCAGACACCGCCTACCAAGAGCCTGGGTCTGTCCGAGGTTTCTTCCCAAGAGGGAGTTTTTCCTCGCCACTGTCGCACTGGTCGCACTGCTTGCTCTTGAGGGACTTATTGTAATTGTTGGGGCTTTGTAAATTATAGAGTGTGGTCTAGACCTACTCTATCTGTAAAGTGTCTCGAGATAACCTGTGTTATGATTTGATACTATAAATAAAATTTAATTGAATTGAATTAAAATGTCACAATACAGCCATGTGTAAGAAGTTTGTAATACTGGTTACATAGTTATCGTGTTTTATTAGGGCCCGAGCGCCGACAGCGGCGAGGACCTATTGAAACTGAAGGAATTATTATTATTTTCTGCAAAGTGATTGCCTTTTTGAGGGGCTTAACATATTCAAAAACTCACCAAATTTGGTGGTCGCATCAAGTCTGGTGACTTTTGTATTTTAAGGGTTTCGGGAATAGGCGCACAAAAATGGCTGACTAGCGCCCCCTAGGAAGTAAAGTAAATTGAGCCCCTGCAGTGCGTTTAATGTAGACTCACGAAACTTGGTACACATATGTAACATGTCAAGATGTACAAAAAACTTCATTAGAGCTATACCCTAAACCCAACAGGAAGTCCGCCAATTTGATTTCTAAGTTCGAAATTAGTGCGATTTTGGCCATTTCCACGTCGTACTTTAACGAACTCCTCCTAGAGATTTCATCCGATCAACTTCAAACTTGGTCTGTGCCATCTTAAGATGTTAAAGATGAAAAGTTATTAAAAGAAAAACTTTCCGTCTGACGGTGTGGCTGTGGCGTGGCGGCCATTTTGAGTGTTTAGCGATGAACAAAGAAGTTGTTGTAACTTGAGTGTACGTTGTCGTATCTGCCCAAAAGTTTTCACGATTGACAAGGGTCCAGGCCTGAGGACACCTACAGGCCAAAATTGACTTTTGGTCATAGCGCCCCCCGCTGGCAACATGAAATGCGCCTTAAATGACAAACATCATCCGATTTACATGAAACTCAGAATGTGTGGTCTACATGTGATACTGAGTTAGCCCCTATAATGTGACCACGCCCACTTACCCAGGCCACGCCCCCTTTTTATAACATTTGAACCGTTTAAGATAGAGTCTTGTGTGAGGTTTCATTGAACTTAGCAGAGACTGCCTTATTCATAGGTGGTGGTTTGGCCCGCCCCCTATGCTTAAGCCACGCCCCCTTTCATAACATTTCAACCATTTAAGGTATACCCTTGTGTGAGGTATCATTGAACTCAGCAGAGACTTCCTTCTTCATTGGTGATGGTTTGGCCGGCCCCCTATGTTCAAGCCACGCCCCCTTTCATATATGCTGACCCATCTAAGGTAGAGTCTTGTGTGAGGTATCATTGAACTCAGCAGAGAGTTCCTTTTTAATTGGTGATGGTTTGACCTGCACCCTATGCTTTAGCCACGCCCCTTTTCACAGCTAATGAACCGTATGACGTAGAGTCTTGTGTGAGCTATCGTTGAACTCGGCAAGGCGATCCCTTTTCATTGTTGATGATTTGCGGCGTCTGAGTGCCGCGCAAATGCACGGTCACAAGGAGCGGCGTCCGCCTGTAACCCCGACGCGCGCAGAGGTGCGAGGGCCCGTCCATCGCTGCTCGCAGCTTTAATTAACGGATAGCTCCTTCGCAAGCTAATATAGCAACAGCATTCAGGTTAATAAAATACGTTAATGTAACCAAAGTATTAAAAACTACTTACATGTGGCTATAGTGTGACAGGCCTGCTACTGTTCAGTCTCGCATTTCTGTGATGTAAGTCAGTAATACAAAATACTGACCGAAATGTGTTAACAGCTCCACTGTAGTCAGTATTTACTGTACCAATAGGTGTTGACTGAAAAAGACTGTTCCCTGCTACTTGCAATCTAATTGGAGACGAACAGCCAATCAGAATTGACCTTTAATTCTCCGATTGGTTGGTTTTGTGGCACACTTGTAACGCTGTGAAAATCTGAGCGAGCGTGTCAAGAGTTGAGCGCGCAGAGAGAAGAGGTTGAGAGCGAGGGAGACATGACCGGAGCACAACAGCTTCTACCTGCGAGCAGAGAAAGACATGCAAATACATTTATTGTGCACAAAATAGGTTTTTGTTTACTCAAACAAAATAATTTTTTGCAAGTGTAAATTTCTGTTCAAAATGCAATGTAATGTGCTTGCAAAATATAGTTCTCTGTGCTCAAAACATACTATTACTCTCTCAGGAATGTGACACGTATATAACTCCATAGGATGGAAGGATGGGTGGATGGATAGATGGAAAGAAGATACTTTATTGTCCCAGAGGGGTAATTTGTCTTTGGCATATGCTACAATATAAGGATGTTTTCAAAGTTCAGCCTCCCTCTTTCATTCCTTCCAACCAGCTTCTTGAAAAGGTCGCCTTCACGATGTTTGTGCATATCCAAAAACCTTTTGATATCCAAGTCTGACCACCAATCTTCACCTTCTGTCAAAAGTCATTGCAGTTTAACTCTCTGGACCTCACCGGCCTCGTGCATGATTGAGCGTTAAGATAAGCCTGTAGGGATGTTAAATTGTAAATCTGCCATGGAGGTTTGGGAGCCGAGAGAAGAATCTGTGTCACAGCCTCAGGAGTGCGAGACGTAACCTGCATTTCACACGTGTCCAAATTGTGTTTTCAGCAAATCAAATGGGGCGATGACTCAGAGTTACATGATGGTACACGAGACACTGCCGCTGTTCTGTTCTGTGCTCAACTTGAGATCTTATTTTTCAAACAATTTATCTTGTTTGAGTGTCACTTTTTAGAAAATATGACATATTTATGTTCCTGAACTGACATATATTAGATGTTATGTTGCATTTCCCCTGCTGTGTCCTGTCAGTGTTTTCCTGGCGACTCATTGCGTCTTATCTTGCAGCTGTTGTTCACTTTCAGTGCCTGCGGCTTTATTTTCTGACCACATCGTGATGTGACCTTTCAACTTAATCATACTCTCCCTCATTAATTTATCTCTAAGCTGCGTGGGTGTGTGCTTTCATGTGTGTACAGTATGTTTTTGTGTCACTCGGGACGGTCTTATCGAAATGTACTGTACGATTATGTGTGCATGCCTGCAAGGTTACATTTGTGTGTGTGTGTGTGTGTGTGTGTGTGTGTGTGTGTGTGTGTGTGTGTGTGTGTGTGTGTGACCAAACTCGAAATTGCGTTGATCTTTGCATCGAGGAAAGTAATGGAAAAGAGGGAGGACTTGAGAAAGAAGCGGCGAAGAGAAGCCAAATGGACAAAATAAAAATTGTGAATACAGTAAACGCAGAAATGTACTTCCCACACATGCATTTTCCCTAAAACCTAACTATTTAAATCACTTCTGCATAAACAGGGGGACTAATGGGACTTTTAAACATATGTTATGTTTAATTTGTGGGCAGTGGTGGCCTAAAGGTTAGATAAGCGAGCTTGTGACCGGGAGGTCGTTGGTTCAATCCCCAGAAAAATCTGGGTGGGGAAAGTGAAAGAACAGTGCTTTGTCCCTTCCACTGAGGTGCCCTTGAGCAAGGCCCTTAACCCCAACCGCTCCAGTGGAGCTGCTCAGTGGCCAGCAGATCAGACTGTGGTTGTACTGGGCAGCTTCCAGGTATGAATGTGGAACTGTGTGAATCGTTGCAAATGAGAAGTTGTTCTCAATCGACTTATAAATAAATAAAGGTTAAATAAAATAAATAATTTAACATTACAATAATGTTCTTGAATTCATCTTTTTGTCTCATATGGGTTTTTAATCTCGCAAAACATGCTTTATTATCTTAATATCCTGTAATCTTTTCATTTCCCCCCAAAAAAACATCAAAATCATCTTTTATTGGTTTCCAAAAAAAAACTTTAAATCTCCTCACATAATCTCTTTTTAATATCACATAATACATTAGAACAACAATGTTCTTAATCTTCTTTCTTAGCTTAATTTTTCTTAATGTCATGATTGTTTCTCTGAAATGTACAGTACAGGCCAAAAGTTTGGACACACCTCATTCAATGCGTTATTATTATTATTTTCATGACTATTTACATTGTAGATTCTCACTGAAGGCATCAAAACTATGAATGAACACATATGAAATTATGTACTTAACAAAAAAGTGTGAAATAACTGAAAACATGTCTTATATTTTAGATTCTTCAAAGTAGCCACCCTTTGCTTTTTTTATTAATAAGGGAAAAATTTCCACTAATTAACTCTGACAAAGCACACCTGTGAAGTGAAAACCATTTCAGGTGACTACCTCATGAAGCTCATTGAGAGAACACCAAGGGTTTGCAGAGTTATCAAAAAAAGCAATGGGTGGCTACTTTGAAGAATCTAAAATATGACATGTTTTCAGTTATTTCACACTTTTTTGTTAAGTACATAATTCCATATGTGTTCATTCATAGTTTTGATGCCTTCAGTTAGAATCTACAATGTAAATAGTCATGAAAATAAAGAAACACATTGAATGAGAAGGTGTGTCCAAACTTTTGGCCTGTACTGTACACATTTTCCCCTCTCAAGTTTCATCAAGTCATGCTATTAAAATCAATTCTTTGGGACAGTTTGATAGGCGATGCGACAAGTGTGCGCAATCGCGTGAAACTGACGCGTTCATGCTCGTCACACACACACGCCCGCCCACCGCAACAGCTGAATTGTGTCAAGCTTTTCCCTATGCAAGCGATGCGCAGCGCACAATGAATAAGAGACCGATTCTTGCCGTTTGTGAGTTCACTAAAACATCAATACATACGAAAGAAATTACAAAAAAAATAATAATTTTGTTTTCCCCAGGAAAACGAACTCCGCTGCCCGATTTAAAAAGCCCTATTATATGTATGTGCTTTTATTTCCACGGTTCATGAGAACAGCCTGTTCAGTCATAATATTCCTGTTTTTCATATCCTAAAATGTTTACATCACATCTTTAAATGGGACAGAGCTGCGTTTGCATTATGATGCATTTCAAGATTATTATTTATTTTAAGAAAAGGAGGTCATGATGCAGAGGATTAATGAGCTGGTAATCCGAGGTTTCCTGAGTGCAGCAGAATGCCAATCTGTAACCGACCGGTCTGGAAGGGTGTGTGTGTGTGTGGGCTTGTTTAACTATATTCGTGGGGTCCAAAAACCGGGAGTCCAGTATACTTGTTGGGTCCAGACTTCTTTGTGGGGCCAAAATGCTGGACCCCACAAATTTAAAGGGCTGTTTGAGGGTTAAGACTTGGTTTTAAGATTACGGACAGAATTAGGTCTTAGGGGTAAGGGTTAAGGTTAGGGTAAGGGTTAAGGGTTAGGGTAAGGGTTAAGGTTAGGCATTTAGTTGTGATGGTTAAGGTTAGGGTAAGGGGCTAGGGAATGCATTATGTCAATGTCGGGTCCCCACAAAGATAGCGCCACAAACCTGTGTGTGTGTGTGTGTGTGTGTGTGTGTGTGTGTGTGTGTGTGTGTGTGTGTGTGTGTGTGTGTGTGTGTGTGTGTGTGCGTGCATGTGCGTGCTAGCTCTACGGCAGCCTGGTCACGTCTGCATATGAAGGCAAACACAGCTGTATACATGCATCAACATATTGACCTCAAGACACTGAACACTTCATTCATTGGAAAGCATCTTTTGGATGAGATTCAATCACATTCGTGAGAGAGCAGACTGATTTACAGACGCTTTAAACATATTATACATTATTGTGGATGTAGATTTTAACCGCATCAAATGGCTGGGCTGTCTTTAATTATTTTAATTTTGTTATGTTTTCTCATAAATCCTCACCGGGATCCCTGACAAAAGCCTTCAGAAGTTGCAGTATATTCAAAACAGTGCTGCTAGGATCCTGTTGAGGGTGCGCAAATATGACCACATCACCCCCATCCTTAAATCACTCCATTGGCTTCCTGTCTCACTCAGGGTTGAGTACAAGGTCTCCCTCCTTACCCACCAGTGCATTCATGGTGAAGCCCCCCTCTACCTCAAGGAACTCCTCACCCCACAGACCTCAACACGTACCCTCCGATCTGCCTCAGCATATTTTTTGAAACCTCCCAGGACAAAGCTTTGTACAATGGGAGATCGGGCTTTCTGCTCAGCTGCTCCCAGACTGTGGAATGCTCTCCCTGACCACCTGAGGACCCCACAGACTGTGGATGCTTTTAAACGTGGCCTTAAAACCCACCTTTTTAGGAGAGCTTTTGAGTGAACTTGTGTCCTTTTGCCTTTTATCTACTTCCTTTTCTTTTCATGCTCTCCATGTGTTTTTATAATTTTTAGCACTATCATGTAGCACTTTGAGATTTGCTTAAATATAAAGTGCATTACACATTAAATGTATTATTATTATTATTATTATTATTATTATTATGTTTTAAGCATTATTGTGTTTGCTCAGAGTATTTAGTTTTTTTGTGGCAGCAGAGTGACGTCGCGATAGAAACAATTCAATTCAACTTTACTTATAGTATAAAATCATAACAGAGTTATCTCGAGACACTTTACAGATAGAGTAGGTCTAGACCACACTCTATACATTCCAAAGCCCCAACAATTCCAGTGATTCCCTCAAGAGCAAGCATTAGCAGTGGCTGTTGCGACAGTGGCGAGGAAAAACTCCCTTTTTGGGAGAAACCTCGGCAGACCCAGACTCTTGGTAGGCGGTGTCTGACGGGGCCGGTTGGGGGTGTGATGAACAGTGACAAATAATAGTCACATTAAAGATAATGGAACAGTGACTTCGAAGGTAGTCCGAAAGTGGAAGTTCATGTCATAGCAGGGCACATCGTGTCATACAGGGTAGTGCAGTCTCCAATACCGGATCCTGATTACTCTGTGCGTATGAACGTCACAGCAGGGCGTTACGGGATGTAACATGGCAATGCAGAGCCCGGCCGCGGGAGGAAACATAAGGACTCCGGGGAGTAAACTCCCCAGAGCTAGGTTAGTATCAAGCATTTCTGGGACAGGATGCACACAAAAGGAAACAAATGAAAACAGAGATGAGAGAGAGTCTCAGTGTGTCATAGGAAGGAAGGAACTTCGCCGGTAGTCTAGAATTATAATAGCATAGCTAAGAGAGGCAGGTTAGCTTAGAGAGAGGTGCCAAATCGGGCTTGAACACTCTCCTGCCAGATCGGGCTGTACTGGCCTGCCTCCCTCTACTCTCGCTATATTATTGATTATATGATAAATAAATCTGATGACTACGAAGAGAAGCAGGTGGGCCGGGTTAGGTGGATGCTGCAACTTCTCGCTCCTTAACTATAAGCTTTATCAAAGAGGAGAGTTTTCAATTTACTCTTAAATGTGGTGACGGTGTCTGCCCCTTAAGACGGGTTTAACGTTAAACCCCAACTGCCACGGGCCATGGGCCCCTGAAAGGGCCGTCATCTCGCAACGCATTCTCATGAACTGGTCCGTATGATATCGTACGAAAATGTACGCGCACCAAAACGTAAGATATCCAACGAAACTGGGAGACGACCGAAATGGGATGCCGGCTACAGGAGCAGGCTACGAGCTCTGTGAGGTCGAGCGGCAGTTGCTAGTTGTTTAAGCCGCTTACAGTAGTCTGGCTATCACCAGACCAAGCTCAATCTTTTAAGATTGAACATTAGTTTTGGGGAGTCTGCTCTGTATTTTCTACTGCACAAGACACGCGATCAACAGGCATAGTTGAAATGACTCTGTATGCAATTGGATAGTCTGACCAATCAGAGCAACGATCCAGGTGACAACAGCGGCATCAACAGGTTGCTGTGCTTCGGTGGTCGTCATGTTGAATGTAAACAAGAAGCTGCTTGTTGTCGCTTCTCTATCTTCATCATGTAAAACTTGCCAATAGTGTGCCAGGTGGATAAGCCAGTTTGTGATTGGTCCCCTCAGTTTTTAACGTAAGCAGGATAGAAAAATGTACAGGTTTCCAGCCTGAGCTGCAGGGCAAAAATCAAATCGCCGGGCAGATGGGGCTGGGTTTACCCAGTGTACCACTACATAGCTTCCTGCCGCTGGCTAACATCCTCCGTCACAGCTCGGCCGAATCCGCGGCAGTCAGTAGATGCGTTTAGCCGCTAAGAGCTCTACACTGAAAATAATGACTTTGTGGTATGGTAAAATCTATTAAATTAATTCATGTAATTTATACATTGTAAAATCAAGATTAAGCGGGAACGAGAACATATTAAGTAAAATTTACACAATGTATTCATGTAATAACTTAACTGAGAAGAAAGAGTACATTTTATCATATATTTACAAATACTATTTAATGTTTTATAGTCACAGCACATTAACCTAAAAATACAAGTAAATTTTAATCTGAAAAGCAAGGTACGTTTGAATCCCCGCATGCGCATTATGTTTAGTTTTTTTACAACAAGATCCCGCTTATTCAGTCGTGGCAGAGACTGTCGGTTTGGGATGTTGCTGTTACATGGCTGACTTATTTTCGGTAAGTTTTGACTTTTCTATTTTAGATTTGTGATAACAAATATGTGTTCATTTGATGGTTTGATTATTGTATAGACGTTACGGTTCAAATTTAGCTAACTGAACGTGAGTTTTAATCACAATAACGTAAAAGCACCGCCATTATCCACTTTTATAAAGTTGAGACTGGTGGTTAGTCAAAAGTAGAGGAGATTAAATGTAGTTAGCAGCGTTCTTGTAGACAAAGTCACCTAGTCTGGTTAACTTCTGAGTAATTTAATGTTAGCAAGCCATGGTTAAGCTCAAACTGTCATGTAAAGGAAATCGATGTAACGTGCTGGCTGCCTGTGTGTGTGTCCTCTAACGTTATAATGTTAAGTGTTATTTAAAAGCGTCTAGTCGTTTTTATATCCACTGAAAACTTCGCAGCAAGTCATTTATCAAAGCTAGTCTGCACCAAAGAAGGAAAGTTTGGAAAAATGCAGTATCAGATGGAAGGTGAACTTGGATACAAATTAAACATTGATGTGTAGCAGCAAGTGCCTGTATGATGTTAGCCATTTTATTTTAGTGAGCTAACGGTATGAAAGTCCGGTCACCTTTTTAATGAAAATAAAATGTAATGTTTTTAAAAACCTAACGTTAGACCACAGCCTTTCAAGGCTAACGTGAGGGAGGAGTTGGGCTAACTGTTAGCTAACCCAAAGTTAGCATCAGTAGCTTCAGCCCTGTGCATCTCGGTCTAGGTGCTGAAGCAGGGACAGTTAGCTTTGAATGCGATGTGCAGCAAGCCCCTCCGCCTCGTTGCCATGCCAATTGTCAAGTGCAAACTCAATGCTGTATTACAATGCATTAAAAAGCGTGTAAATGAGAGCTCAATACAACAATTTGTGTCTCTCAACAGGTAACAGAACAGTACAGCAGTGCGTTGTGATATCAGTGACTGGTCTGACGCGGCAACATTAGTCTCATACAGGCAAGTAGAAAAAGAATACTATAATATTGCTGCTCTTATTTTTCCCTGTTCTTGAACAGCAGAAAACTGCACACAACAAAAACTGCATGCAGGTATATATGCAGGACAACTCCTCCCGCTTGTAATGCACACAGTATTGAAACATTATCAATCTGTTCATAGAACCAAAGCCTTATCCTGTACCTCGGCGAGAAAGAAGAGCTATGTGAAGATTCCCTGTTAAATCATGATTTTCTTTTTATGTGTCATAAAAATCATTTTAAGTGCAAGTGAAAAAGTAAGACACAAACGGATGAAGATTTTCCATTCAGCAATTGTCGAAAATTACAAAGTCATAAGGTTTCTTGGCACTGTAAAGGTGCAGAGGCACACAATGTATGGTTTCGAACAACATTCATTTCATGGGTACAATCCGTGAATTGCAGCTGTCTTGCACAATGTTCTACACATTTTTTTACTTATGTTGACTCACTGTAAAAGACATACTGAATTTAACATAATGTGAGTTATGTTTAATAATTTTTAGAAAGCATGTTTGTTCTGCACTGATAGTGAATCTTTTGTATTATTTTCTCAGTAAAATTGTGTTCTTTCTTTCTAATAAATTGTATGCAGGAGGACACCCGCAGTGAGGCCACTGAACATATCCTCAAGATACTGGTCATCCATGGTGCTGATCGAGAGGATCCAGTCGATGTGTCCATCCTTTTAGAAGTCAGGGAGATGTTTCCAGGATGTGGCCGTACTACTAAAGCTTGCACACTGCTGATGGGTCTTATTTAGGCCCTCAACCTGGCATACCCCCCAACACCACGCTACACTTGTGAGGTGTTCCAGAAACTTTTCCTGGACATGGATGGTGTTAAGATGTCCCCAAAAGTGCAATCTTTAAAGTTGAAGTTGCTCTCTTAAATGCTATCGACATGGCAAGTGCTGTACAATCGAGGCTGTTGGTACACCCCAACTTACTTCTCCATCTCAACGATTGTAACAAAAACTTGAAAAATTGGATTTGGCTCTTTGGAACCACACCGATTTGTAGGAGAGCTTGTCTTCATGGATATTTCACTGTCAAACACATAGACTTGGAGCTGCCTTATGTTTTGATTCCCCAAAAGACTGTTTAATGTGGTTAAATTTGACCACGACTACTTGTTAGATATCTTGTTGCATTTGTTGTTGGCTATGTATTTTGCTGGTGTAAGATTTAAAAAAAATTTTTTTTAAATTAGGGCACTGTGGAATGAAGATATTGTGTCAGAGTGAATATAAACATCCATTTCAGGTTTTAAGAGCATAAAGAGAACTTAGTGTTGGTTTGAATGCTGTTATTGCATTGTTTCTAATTGGGTATTTGAAAAGTATCATTCCAGATCTGTGATGGATGGACTAGAACGGATTTTCCTTTTCTTTAGGGGACATTATGTTGTTTTTTGTTTTGTTTTTAAAGAACAGCAGACGTTGAATGAGCTTTGAGGAAAAGTGACCATTCTGTTTCAGCTGAACTATGCATGTGCTCTTCATTAATGTTAGTTATGCCACTGTTGGCTGCTGAAGTTTAGTCGAACTATAGTTATGGTAAATTATCAGAGGTTACTGAATGTACCTTAACTAATTGTTTCAAGACTTAATAAGTTGATGTGAAGATTACTGATTTAATGATTTATTGTGAATCTTGACAAACTGTTTAACTTTATTGTATTTAATTGTGATTTGTAATAAAAGTATTTAATGCAGCAAAAAGTATTACATTTATTTGGTAACACATTTACATAATAATAGTGATTAATATAAATTCATGCAACCAAGCAATTCATAATGTGAAATGGACAATATAAAATCTACTGAATTACTTCATAAGAGTAAATATTACAGATTTATAAAATGTACTTGATATTTTCACAACAGTGATGTTCCTTTGGAAATTAACTTTACTTAATTACTTTTAATAAATACAACCTGCTAAGTTAAATATAATTAAGTAACATTTCCTTAATGTCTTCACAAATGTTACATTTTGAGGTAAGTACATTTTACTTGATACTGGCAAGTGAGTTGTACTTGATATCACAGCAGTAAAATTTACTTAGAAAAATTGAGTGCAAATTGTTACAATGATTTTATCAAGTAAATCCTACAAGTTATTTTTTTTCAGTGTACAACACCGGCTACGGTGCTCCGCATGGTGCTCAGTCCTATCAGCAGTATATGGTGGTTCAGTTACCCCAGAATAGGTGACTGTGAGCCGGGTACAGACCACCCCAAGCTGCCGGTCTTTTCGGTGGACTTTACGGTTAAGTTTAGGCGACTAAAAGTGAGCGTTATGGGGCGAGAAAAGTTAAGTTTAGGCACTGAAATGACTAGTTAAGTTTAGGGAAAAGATCATGGTTTGGATTAAAACTCTCCCGTAGAACATGCGTTTCCCCGAGACATGAACTCCTCTCCCCGGCTTGTGTTTATGACCCACCCATCCTCCCTGACATCCTCCCTACGTGGCAAACAGCAGCAGTCAATGTGGTGCATACTGTACAGCGGGGGTGGGGTGTTCAATATCATACAAATTGGTGTGCATACATTTTCGTAAGATATCATACATTCATATGTACATAAGATGTGTTGGGATGTTTAATTATATTTCTGACAATAGATCCTCCTAAATCCTACACACTGCTCCTTTAAATGACCCTCCCGCTCCATGCTGACACAAAGCACCATGAAAGCAGTAACTCTAATCGTTATATTTTTCCTGGTTGTCCATAAATGTTATGTTGCTGAAGCTGCAAGAATCTTTACACACACGTATATATATATATATATATATATATATATATATATATATATATATATATATATATATATATATATATAATAAATGGTTATATCGGCTAAAAGAAGTTTTCCCCCTGGCTATCTGCGTTTATATATTTAACATCAACGCTGTCAGGTGCCAGGATTGTTCTCACTCTGTGTGTTGCTAATGTGTGAGACAAAGTGAACGCAAGAGATACGTCTGAATGAAGAATATTAGAGCAGCTGTGAGTGATTCATGTTCAGGCAACACGGATCCCTGCTGACTTCAGATATCTACGGTTTTAGTCCGACAGGAGGAAATATAAAAATAGGGATGAATTGTCCCCTGATGGAGGATTTCTATCTTTGCACAAAGTGAAGGCTGAATATGCCACAGGAAACAGTGTCTGTGTGTGTGTGTGTGTGTGTGTGTGTGTGTGTGTGTGTGTGTGTGTGTGTGTGTGTGTGTGTGTGTGTGTGTGTGTGTGTGTGCTGGCATTTGGTCCGGCTGTTTTCTTCAGAAGCTGTTTTCCTTTAGAGGAAGGACAGAATACAACTGTCATGTTTGTTTCTGTTTCATCGGCTGACACACACACACACACAAACACACACACACACACACACACACACACCAGCCTCCGTGAATCTGTCCTGCTGTGGATTAACGGCCCCTATAGGCCCCATATTCTACCATGAAAAAATGTCACCATGTGTCTCTTTCCTAGTGTTACTCACTCTCTCTCTCTCTCTCTGACTCATTGTGTTTCTACCTCCCTCTGTGTCCCTTCATCCCCCCCCTTTCTCTCTCTGTTTCTGTCTGCTTCACATATACATCTGCCAGTTCTCTTTCTCTCCGGCCTTCCTCGATGCCCTCCTTGTCCTCTTCCATTACATGAGAAGCCGTCAGATCGCAGGGTCAGAAACACAAAGAGGCAGAGAGGCAAAGTGCACGAGGAAAAGGTCAAGTGAGTTTGTGGCTGTGCAGTTAATCAAATTTTGATCACGATTTCGGCTCCTAACGATCACAACATAATTGAGAAAAACTATTATTTTGAACATATTTGCACTTGTGTTCTGGAAGAGACGTGCATTCCCCTCCCCCCAAAAAAGGCTAAACTCACTCAGCCAACATTTGAATGTATTTTTTATATTATTTATTTTAAGGGGAACCAAAAAGCTCAAATGGGAAAAGTATGAAGCGAAATTTCACAACCTATGTATAGGGATTTTCATTAGAATTAAATTCAGTGTGATGAATGGATGGATGGAAATGTCAGCGGGGAGGAAGAAGTGAGTGGGTGAAGTTAAAGAAAGACGAAGCGTGAAAGGGTTAATCCAAGAGACAAATGAGAAGAGAGAGAGGTGGGCAGAACATCATTAGAAGACAAAATGAAGGGGGAGCTACAGAGAGAGGGAAAGGAGAAAAGAGCGGGGGAGGGATAGTAACTGGTAAAGATGTTTAGGACCGGGAATAAAACGTGCAAAAAAAAAGGCTGGACGAAAATGTGGATGAAAAATTGGAAGCGAGAGGACAGCATCTGTCGTCTCTTTAAGCCCCGACAATGATGGACCAATTATCCACAGGCACTTAATCCCATTCATCACACACACACAAACACACACACACATTCACTGAAATGCCGTAATGTCCAATGTTGTAGAATCTAAATTAGAAGCATTTGTGTCAAAGCGTTATTAATCGTAACATTTACTATCTACACAGAATGAACTCTTTAAATATACTACTGCTCTTTGAGCACCATTATGGCTGTCCGAAACCTGTTATTACCAACAGTCTGTCATTAACGCGGACGTGACAACACCGCAGGTCACTGATGGCAGCCGTGATTCATTGAGTTTCATGCTAATGGACGCTCTTCATGGACATCGTTTTGCATATATTAACTAAAGGTCACGGCCCGCATATACCGTTCTGTATGCAGAAGTCAACAGTACATTTGTTACGCTGTATGTGTAGCAATGGAAAAATGTTCAAGTGATTCTTAAGTTGCCTATACCAAATGAATTGGTCCTTGACAACCTTTCAGAACAGATTCGCTGTGCCTTAAGCCTTGTTTTGTCTTCCTGTCGGCCATGCACTTGTTGTTCTCCATCTGTCTTGCCTGTTTATAAAGTAAAAATGTATTACTTAATTCTGTCTACATCTTCTTAGCCAACTTCATTCTAACTTATTAACTCTAGTTTAACACTAACTTTTGGAATTCATGGTCAATAAACCTCATTTATGTGAAAATATACCTAATTTGAGTTTAAAAACCCCAGAATATTATTTTGACTAATGGTTAAGTTTAGAGAAACATATGTTGATGGATGATCACAGCCTGTTTAGTGTATGGAACCATCCATGTTATTTTTAGGCAATTTGGTTAAAGAGACCCATATTTTTCATATAGAAAATTTGAAAACGGCTCAAATTTGACCAGAGGATAATAGGAGGGTTAAGCCCAGTTCAGACCAAAGATTTGTGACAAGACGAAACCGTTGGTCGAGTCTCCAGAGGCTGGTTTTAGAACGTGAGAGACGTCTCCTGCCAATAGAGAAGTCATCTTGTAAAGTCAGCTACAATAAAATGATCCGTAATTTGTTTTCAGTTACAAAGTGTTAACGGAGGCTGAACGTGCGCCCGCACGCAAGCACGCACGGTGAAGCGAGCTGGAGAGTGACTGAAGAGAGGGAGCGCCTCGGACAAAGCAGAGAATCAGTTTTCACATCGCTAGTCGTGTGACATCATCAGTCTATGTGACATCATCATCATCTCTCTCTCTCTCTCTCTCTCTTTCACTCGCTGTCTTCACAGCTGTTCATATTGTGTACCTTCTTCTAAAATATTAGAAAACTAAAGCAGAACCAAAAAAACCAAAGACATTATAAATGTGGTGCATGTCCGTTATTCCTGAGAGCAGAAGTGTCGGCGAGTTTCAGATATTTTATCCAATAAACAAGCGGCCGTTTCAATCACATGACATATGTTTACAGTATTTGGTGTGTTTGACAAAGTGCAGTGAGAAAGCAAACCAAATGAAAAATGCAATGAGGTTGCAACTATAGGTGTGAAAGCACCCTTAGAGATGCTTCCATATTAGCCTAGCTCCGCCCTCCTATGTACTTCCGCTCAATTTTCATTTTCCTTCACTACTCCGTCTGGGTTTTTGGTATATTCGTGGGTTTTCTCCGGCCAAATCTTTGGCGGTCCAATCAGCGAACAGAGGGAGTGGCTGAGAACGATGACGTTTAGGACGTGCACTACAAAGATGTGAGCAAAGCCATTCGGTTCGTTGTGGCAACGCTGCCAAATATCCAGAAGTTAAAGCCCGAGCAAGAACAATATTTGTTGAGTTGTGTTGGTGGCCATGATGTCGTGTCCCTCCTCCCCACAGGGTTCGGGAAAAGTTTGATTTTCCAGCTCGCTCCGTTAGTGGTAAAGGAGTTGGCTAAGGCTTTAACAACTTTAACAATCACTTTCCTCCCTAAAAGACCTAACAGTTCCCAAATTATCATTTATTTCTCCCTAGGCGGGCTGAGAAGTGCTGTAACAAGTAAAGACATTTTAAGAGTTAACAAACGCCCTGCTGAAAGTGTTGTGACTTTTTACATTTCAATATTGGTGTGGCAAAAAGAAATGAATTGGCAAAGGCTGAGAAACATGGGGGCGACGACCATCTGACAGATGGCTCTGCAGATTTTGGGAGTTTGTCCATTTCTGATTTTTAATGAGTTAGATAAAGCTGTCCTTTGGGAACATGTATAGTCGCCCCGAGATATTTACCACACAGAATTGCATTTGGCACTTCCTAAACTGAATCTCACTCTCTCTCTGCTCTCCATCAGGACCCTGATTTACATAGGCTAAATGTACACAAGAATGCAAAATGTAAAACCATGGACGAAATTAAACCGACGCAAACCTTGAGGTCCCCGATCGTTTTTCCGCGGGATGATATCCCACATACGGAGAGCTGCGGTGTTTTCTCAAACACACAAACATATTCAGGCTCCATCAGCACGTCGGTATAGACTCAGCGAATGCCATAAGCTCTGAGATGAATCCGATCCTTCCTCATCAGAGAGAGAGTACCGTTATTCATTTACAATGAACATGGACCACACAGACGGGTCAAAGGTCGGGAATTTCAAGTTCAGGGATATTCCAAACGGTCGTGGCGCCAACATGAAAGCAGTGCCTCTAATCTTTATATTTTTCCTGGTTGTCCATAAATATGTCATGTTGCTGAAGCTGCAAGAAGCTTTACATACACTTACACACACACACACACACACACACACACACACACACACACACATACATATATATATATATATATGATTATATCGGCTAAAAGAAGTTTCCCCCCTGGCTATCTGCGTTTATATATTTAACATCAACGCTGTCAGGTGCCAGGATTCTCGTCTAATTGAAGAATATTAGAGCAGCTGTGAGTGATTCATGTTCAGACAACACGGATCCCTGCTGACTTCAGATATCTACGGCTTTAGTGCCGACAGGAGGAAATATAAAAATAGGGATGAATTGTCCCCTGAGGGAGGATTTTTGCGACTGGTTTCGGAACCGTTATGCATTTACAGTGAACATGGAAATGTCAAAATTAAGATATTTGGAATGTTACAAACTCCAACACAAAACTTTGTTTACATCACATTACATTATTCAATTCTATTTATAGTATCAAATCATAACAGAGTTATCTTGAGACACTTTACAGATAGAGTAGGTCTAGACCACACTATAATTTCCAAAGCCCCAACAATTACAGTAATTCCCTCAAGAGCAAGCATTAGCAGTGGCTGTTGCGACGGTGACGAGGAAAAACTCCCTTTTAGGAAAAAACCTCGGCAGACCCAGACTCTTGGTAGGCAGTGTCTGACGGGGCCGGTTGGGGGTGTGATGAACAGTGGCAAATAATATTCACATTAAAGATAATGGAACAGTGACTTTGAAGATAGTCGTTGTAGTTCATGTCATAGCAGGGCACATCGTGTCGTACTGAGTAGTGCAGTCTCCTATACCGGATCCTGACTACTCTGTGCGTATGAAAGTCACAGCAGGGCGTTGCGGATGTAACGTGGCACTGCAGAGCATGGGTGGATGCAGCGGATGCAGCGGATGCAGCGGGTGCAGCGGACGCAGCAGGACGCGGCCGGGCATTGCAGGGAATCGCAGAGCTTTGAAGAAGAAACTAATCTAGTAAACTAAACTAGTAAACTCCCCAGAGCTAGGTTAGTAACAAGCAGTTCTGGGACAGGATGCACACAAAAGGAAACAAGTGTAAACAGAGATGAGAGAGCAGCTCAGTGTGTCATAGGAAGGAAGGAGCTTCCCCTGCAGTCTAGAATTATAATAGAATAACTAAGAGAGGCAGGTTAGCTTAGAGAGAGGTGCCGGATCAGTCTTGAACACTCTCCTGCCGGATCGGGCTGTACTGGCCTGCCTCCCTCTACTCTCACTATATTATTGATTATATGATAAATAAATCTGATGACTACGAAGAGAAGCAGGTGGGCCGGGTTAGGCGGACACTGCAACTCCTCACTCATGAACTATAAGCTTTATCAAAGAGGAGAGTTTTCAGTTTACTGTTAAATGTGGTGACGGTGTCTGCCCCCCAAACCCAGACTGGGAGCTGGTTCCACAGGAGAGGAGCCTGATAGCTGAAGGCTCTGGCTCCCATTATACTTTTAGAGACTCTAGGAACCACAAGTAACTCTGCATTCTGGGAGCGCAGTGCTCTAGTGGGACAATAAGGTACTAGGAACTCCTCTAGATAGGATGGTGCTTGACCATTTAGGCCTTTGTAGGTCAGGAGAAGGATTTTAAAGTCAATCCTAAATTAAACAGGAAGCCAATGCAGAGAAGCTAATATGGGAGAAATATGATCTCTTTTCTTAGTTCTTGTCAGAACACGCCCTGCAGCATTCTGGATCAGCTGAAGAGTCTTAAGGGACTTATTTGAGCAACCTGACAGTAGGGAATTACAATAGTCCAGCCTGGAAGTAACGAATGCATGGACTTGTTTTTCAGCATCGTTTTGAGACAGGATATTCCTAATTTTGGCAATGTTACGAAGATGAAAAAAGGCTGTTCTTGAGGTTTGTTTTAGATGGGCGTTAAAGGATATATCCTGATCAAAAATAACTCCTAGATTTCTGACAGTAGTGCTGGAAGCCAGGACAATACCATCCAGAGTACCTATATCTTTAGATAATGAAGTTCGGAGGTGTTTAGGGCCCAGCAAAATAACTTCAGTTTTGTTAGAGTTTAACATCAGAAAATTGTAGGTCATCCAGGATTTTATATCTTTAATGCATGCTTGAAGTTTAGCTAACTGAATGGTTTCGTCTGGTTTGATTGACAAGTATAATTGGGTGTCATCCGCATAACAGTGATAGTTAATTGAGTGTTTCCTAATAATATTACCAAGAGGAAGCATATATAAAGGAGAATAGAATTGGTCCCAGCACTGAGCCTTGTGGAACGCCATGGTTAACTTTAGCGTACTTGGAGGATTTATCATTAACATTAACAAATTGAGATTGATCAGAGAAATAGGACTTAAACCAGCTTAGTGCTATTCCTTTAATGCCGACTAAGTGTTCCAATCTCTGTAATAGGATTGTATGGTCAATAGTGTCAAATGCAGCACTAAGATCTAGTAAAACAAGTATGGAGACAAGTCCTTTGTCTGCAGCAGTTAGAACATCGTTAGAAATTTTCACCAGTGCCATCTCTGTGCTATGATGCTTTCTAAATCCTGATTGTAAGTCTTCAAATAAACTGTTGCTATGGAGAAAATCACATAACTGATTAGCAACTACCTTCTTAAGGATCTTGGAGATGGTTTAGATAGTTAGATATAGGTTAGATATAGGTCTATAGTTTGCTAAAACCTCAGGATCGATGGTGGGTTTTTTCAGAAGAGGTTTTATCACAGCTACATTAAATTACATGTCATTTAGCTGACGCATTTCTCCAAAGCAACTTACAGTTGCTACATATGTCAGAGGCTGCACGCCTCTGGAGCAACTAGGGTTTAAGTGCCTTGCTCAGGGACACATTGGTTGATGTATCGCAGTGGGACTTGAACCCAGGTCTCCCACACCAAAGGCGTGTATCATATCCACTGCGCCATCACCACCCAGTGTTTAAGTGCTTTAAGCAATTATTTAAAGAGATTAGAAACATTCAACACAATAGCCAGTAACAGAGAGTCAGATAGTGTTGTGGGTGGGCGGGACATTAAGTCAGACTCAGTGGTTTAGCAGAGCCAAAGTAGCACACTCTATATTATTTATTTTTTAAAGATTATTGTTTGGGAATTTTAGGCCTTTATATTGACAGGACAGCTGAAGACATGAAAGGGGAGAGAGAGGGGGGGAATGACATGCAGCAAAGGGCCGCAGGTCGGAGTTGATCCTGGGCCCGCTGTGTCGAGGAGTGAACTCTCTCTCTCTCTCTCTCTCTCTCTCTCTCTTTTTCCTCTCTCTCTATATATATATATATATATATATATATATATATATATATATATGGGCACCTGCTCAACCAACTGAGCTATCCGGGCGCCCAAAGTAAAACACTTTTTAATTAACTTCATCGGTTATCAGGCAAATAAAAACGCCGATACAGATCATCTGCAAACTGCCAAAAAAAGGGAGCATGCCTATGTTCCCACATTTCTAAGATTTTTTCTTTGGGAACATTGGGCTGTGGGACCATAGGGCTGTTGACCATTGGGCTGTGGGAACCACTGGGCTGTGGGACCATTGGGCTGTGGGAACATAGGGCTGTGGGACCATTGGGCTGTGGGAACATAGGGCTGTGGGACCATTGGGCTGTGGGAACATAGGGCTGACCCCCAAAAAACGTCCCGATAATCGGCCAGGACCAATAATACATCTATCCCTAGTATAGGTAGCAATGGTCAGAGAGAAAAGAGAGATTGACGAGAGTTTAAATGACGGAAGAGAATTTGTAGAGAAGTCATTACCACAGCGGACAGCGGAGAAAAGACGGATTAAATACCCAGGCAGGGCAGAAAGGGAAGGTAAACAGAGCGAGTTTCAATTATAGCGAGAAAATTGGGTTTATTTAGTTCAGAAAATGACACGAGGGCAGAGTGAAGGCTGTGTGGGCAGAGAATGGATAGAAATGCCAACATACATTAACAATATGTGTCTTCTCTCACACGATTATGTGTTATAAATAGTCTGTGACCAAAAAACTGGCTCTTCTCTCTCTATTTGCATTTTCTATGTACATTAACAGGTGCATGCAACAGAAAATCCATTCCCACACTTGCTTTGGATGTGAACCGACACACCACATCATTTGGCCCTAAAGCCGAAAAGTTGATGTTCGCTTTTTGAAATGTCTCAAATCTCTTGTGAAAACAAACCTACACTCAATTGTTTTGGTGCTTGAAATTAGTTTACAAAAGTCTTGGGTTCACAAAAGCAGCGTAATATCTATCTATAAATTGTAGGAACGTCTGTCTGTGTGTCTGTGCGTCTGTGTTATGCGCATATCTCTCAAACCGTTAGTCCGATGGATTTCAAACTTGATAGGTGTCTTGCTGCAGGCACGAGTCAGTGCCAGTTTGACGTTGTTTGGATTAGAAATGCAAAAGATATCATTAAAGGGGTGATAGAATGATTATATAGGGTATTTCACACTGTTCCTTATGGTCTCCTAATGGGGTATGTAACATTGGTTGGGCTGAAAATGGCCTGGTTGATATTTTATTGGCCCTTATGTATCCCTGTGTTTTGGCCCTATTTGTAACAAGAGCTTTTCTTCCAAATATGGTATGGTCATGAATATTTAGATGAGCTGCGCGGTGATTGGTTGAGCGACTTGCCATACGCAGACATTAGAGACGCGCGCTGATTGGTTGAGCGAATCCCCAATACACATACATTAGAGAAGCGACAGAATCTCATATTCCAGACACTGCAATGTTTCATTACCAAATTCACTTCTGAGACTTTTTTAAGCGAGAAATCAACTATATAAAGCTCAAATATGGGCGGTTTTTACAAAAATTGATGGCTAATTGCAAATTTGGTAAGACGTGTCAGACTTTAGGAGCTCCACACAGTTGCGACGAAAGCCGCACGCCGCTGGGCTCCATACCCAGGGCAAAGTCACCCTTTGTGGATACTGCATACGGGGCTCAGCGGCCAGCTGCCGGCATAACTATATCTATAAATAATACATTTACGGTTTTGAATGTCCCAATGTCTTATAAAGCTAACCGATTTGATTTTAAGGCATTTTTATGAACGCTGGTATGCTCTTGGTAGGACAAGCAGCTGCTTGCTATATGTCCCATTCATTACAATGGGGAAATACCGCAGCTAGCTAGCTACACTTTCACCATAACTAAATTATATTTACTGTTTGAATTTCGTCACGCCACTTATACAACACATTCCCCAATGTCTTATAAAGCTAACCGTTGTGTCCGATTTGATTTTAAGGCATTTTATGAACGCGGGTACGTCTTTGTAGGACGAGCAGCTGCTTGCTATATGTCCCATTCATTACAATGGGGAAATACCGCAGCTAGCTAGCTACATTGTCGTCATAACGAAATTATATTTACAGTTTGAATTTCGTCACGCCACTTATACAACATCATTCCCCAATGTCTTATAAAGCTAACCGTTGTGTCCGATTTGATTTTAAGCCATTTTTATGAACGCAAGGCGTCTTTGTAGGACAAGCAGCTGCTTGCTATATGTCCCATTCATTACAATGGGGAAATACCGCAGCTAGCTAGTTACACTTTCGCCATAAATAAATTGTATTTACTGTTTGAATTTCGTCGCGCCACTTATACAACTCATTCCCCAATGTCTTATAAAGCTAACCGTTGTGTCCGATTTGATTTTAAGGCATTTTTATGAACGCAAGGCGTCTTTGTAGGACGAGCAGCTGCTTGCTATATGTCCCATTCATTACAATGGGGAATTACCGCAGCTTGCTCACTTTCGCATAACTAAAGTATATTTACAGTTTGAATTTCGTCACGGCATGAATATTACAGGTTCCTCAAGGTCTTACAAAGCTTAGCTAACACTCTTCAATTCAATTGAATGTATTTTTGTGAATGTCAGAGTTAGGAGGAGGCTAGCTAGCTCTCATTGATGGACTCCATCTCACCGCGGATCTATCAATGAGACTGGCGGACAAGAGGTGTTTATTTCCCCGATTGTTTGTTTAAATAACTCAACACACATACCCATTATAAGATTTACTGGAACCTGCGGGCTGCGGTAAAAGATTGCGGGCGTAACAAGCTCCGCTGACGCTGAGGTCAGGGCGAGTGTAGCAACCCAGGCAGCACCAACACCGGCACTAAACTCCGACACACAGTCGGAGAAAATTTGCAATTAGCCATCCTTTTTCGTAAAGCGGCCCATATTTGAGCTTTATATGGTTGATTTCTCGCATAAAAAAGTTTCAGAAGTGAATTTTGTAATGGAATAGCAGAGATCTGCATGACCTAGCTAGATTCAGAAGACTACCTGATCTCAGGTCAGTTGTGTAGCCTATGTAAATGTTGGGGCGTGACTGTTCTCTTAAGGTTCCGGATTTTGAGACGCTTACGCAAGCAACTCAGCTTTGTTGGGATTCGCCCGTTTTCAGAGGCAGTTTCAAAATATGAGATTTTCATAGTAAAAGGGGTGTCAGTGGGATTTTGAGCTTCTATGTATGTCCTTTTTACCCACCAAACTGTCGTTATTCAACTATGACAGGGTAAAATCGGTTTTGCATTCTATCACCCCTTTAAATATAAATCGGTAAAAGAAGCACACATTGGCTTTTGCCACTGTAGCCGCTGGTCACTCCCCCTCTCACTCTGAGGACCAGAGACTGCAACATGGCATCATGACTTTGCGTAAATATACACGCCACTTTCCTAAAGCCAAATGGCGTGTTATAAAAACGACAAAAACACGCTTAGGAAAACAGGGTTTAAGAAAGAAACATTGGGGAAGGGTTAAAAAAAAAAAAATAATAATAATACTGAATCTGAAAATCGCCACACGCGGGACGCGATCCTGACTCTCCTGGGTGAAAGTCCTGTGTTTTACCCATCCCTAACCCCTAACCAACCTCCTTACACGAACCTACATCCCTTTATACTACTCGTTACCGCAAAAATTCACTCGTAATGTAGGTCAATGGCGGGCGAATTGCGTTGATAAACACGCTAAAAAGCGATTATGCGTCTTGATAACACGCCAAAACTGCATACGAATTGCCGTGTCATACGTACGCCACTTTATGAGATCAGTCTGAAGACAGAGAGCAGCGGAGCTTTGGCAGCTAAAATGTGACACACACCTCAGACCCACAAAAAATGCACTACTTTGGACTTGGACTTTGAATAAACAAACGACAATTCCCAAATGTAAGGACGTTTCAAAATCCCACACATGCAAAGCACAACCAGCTACAGACAACAAGTGGAGACAGAGCGTGATACAGGCTATATATCTTATAAAGCAAAGACGTATCTGTATATGTGATTCCGTGTTTGGGGGGGAAGGTAACCTGCACATCACATGCAGACGCCACATGCAGAACGCTTTAGAACAGCGGGGGGAATCTTTTCCTGCTATTTTATTAAATTGCTGTGAGCTGGCAGAACATAAGTAGGCTAATCTCGGAGATTATTCCTTCAGAGCGCGAGAAAATCTCAGAGTTGAACCAGGCAGACACATCAGTTTTCATCAGACTCACCTTGGGATGGGTTAATGAAGTCTACTGCTAATTTACAACACTAATAACTATCCGTCACCAAAATACCCTCGCAAACAAATCCCTACTTCAACGTTAACCATCAAGCCACTAATCCTGTATGGAAATCAACACGTCCTCTGCTGAAATGTTAAATTTGTTAACGATCATACGACACAACATGTCTCTCTCTCTCTCTCTCTCTCTCTGTGCACACACAGACACATGGTCTGGTTCTGGTGGTTAGGCAGTGCTGATCATAACGGGCCAGGTGGGTATGAGCCCATGAGGGTAATGTCTGATTATTCCACATTTTCATTGTGATATTTTGTGATTACATTCTGAATCTGCAGTGTTAGATAAAGCTGTCCTCTGGGAACATGTACAGTCGCCCCTAAACACTTCTCTCTCTCTGCTCTCCATTCAGGTAAATATAGTAGTACAAAGGCTTCCTCTGATGTAGAAATAGCCTACACTGTAAGTCAGTAGTAGACTATACAGTGGAGTTGCATATTAAGTGGTTTGGGGTCCTTCTGTAAGTAATTTTGGGGTACAATTTGGTTTTGAAGAATTCTACAAGCAGCACACAGGCCAAGCAATCGGCACATTTTCAACGGGCACTGCACTAGCATGAACACAATAGTAAATGAATGTCTGAAATGAAATTTTGTAATATCGCTTTTTGAGTCGGAGTGTTGTCAAATCCGGCGCTAAATTAACCTAGGGGTTAATAACACATGGGTACCGAGATGCAAATTAGCAAACCGCTAATTAGCTTATAATGCTAGTCGTTGGGGCAGAGGGTAAAGTAAAAAGAAATCTCTATTTCTACACCACTAACAAGGCTCAACATAGCACCACACTTCCATGTTAGCATAATGAGGGTCCCTACATGTAAACCAAAGCATTGAGAACTTTGTAATTGTACAGACAGTTTATTAAAAAGATAGATTATAAAGACAGTTCACTGAGCCTGTATACGTGAACTGTGTCTTTCTAAACCATCTTTTTAATAAACTGTATGTACACTTGGAAAGTGACGTCGTCCTGTGTGCTATGGGGTTCCAGCCCGTTCCCTGTCCCTGGAGGAGGAGGTGGCAGTCCCATCGGCCTGGTCAGAAGGTGTGGCTCTCCTCCCGGGACCTCCCTCTCCAGACCACCTCCAAGAAACTCGTCCCTCGGTTTGTGGATCCATACCCCATCGAGGCGGTCATCAACCCTACCGCCGTCAGACTCAAACTCCCCCATCATCTGAAGGTCCATCCTGTTTTCCATGTCCAGACCATGAATCATCGACGGCCACCCGGCCTATATGGTACGCCTCCTCCTGGATGTGCGATTTAGAGGTCGGGGGTACCGGTACCTGGTGGACTGGGCCGGTTATGGCCCTGAAGAACGCTCCTGGATTCCCGCCAGCCAGATCCTCAAAAATTCCCTTTTAGAGGACCCACCCGGACAAGCTGTCGTTGAGGAGGGGGTACTGTGATGGTTGGGGTCGGCTGGCTGTGAGTTTTCTATTTTGTTTTCTATTTTGTTTTCCACTGTAGCTAAGTTTCCATCCACTTGTCAATCGAATTATCTGAAGTTCAGTAAAAAACTCATGCAAATAAAGCTGGTGAAAAGTGTGTTTCCATACAACAGCTTTAAAGTGAATAAAAACCTGTGCGTAATGACGTCACATGGTGTTTTGCAATTAAATTGGTATATTGAATTGATTTGAGAGATTATAAGGTGTTTCCATTCATTTTCGCACTGAATCGCACAACATTCAAGCAAACTTTTGCGAACAAAGTTTTGCTAGACAAAAGTAGTAGTTGTTGTTAATATTAGAAGCCAAGGAAGCTACGATGGGCCTTTGGCCGAGGATCTGATCCAGCTTATCAAAAAGGTGGAACTTGCCTTTTATTTTCCCTCTGGCACCGCTGCGAAACAACTCTCTTTTTGAGACATGTATCGCTGTTTGAGCGCCGTCCATTTGCTCAGCAGGACGTCCCACGGCTTGTCGTAACCTTTGTTGTTCATTTCCTTCGCGAGTTCCTGATAAATTATGGCATTTCTTAGATTTTTGCTATGTAAAATAGCCATTATATTTTGCTCGTAAATTAAATTCAAAAAGTCTCCTCGTTCGTCCACCTACATCTGTCTTTGTTGACAGCTGTCATGTGTGCAAACAGAGCAGAAATACTGGGCGGAAATGAACTAAAAACTTCTTAGTTTTGTGGCGGGTTGCAACCATAAAATGACCTAAAACTTAATCGCAATTCATTAATTTATGCGGCAAATAACGTTTCCATCAGCGTTTATCGCATAAGCCATATATCGATCAAGATATAAATCCGATGAGACTGAACGTATTTCCTTTGAGTCGATATTCATGAAATTCTATCGAATTTTACTGTTTCCATGATGGCATTTTTCATTCAATATCATTTAATTTGGATAAAAACGTGTGGATGGAAACATAGCTTGTGTCTCCTGCCGTTTTCTCTGTTGCCTCTGCCTCTCTCTGTCTCTCCCTTTCCCCCCCCCCCCTTCTGTACTGGCCAGTTGACTTCTCACACCTGTTCTTCGTCTCGTCATCGCCTCTCCTGCCGTACTCACCTGCCAGTCATCAGCTCCAATCAAGACCAGTATTTAAACCCCTGGATCTACTCAACATCCTCACTTGATCGTTGTTTCAGCCAACCTGGTGACACATGTTACTAGAGTTGTGAATCTTCACTGATCTCCCGATTCGATTATCATGTCAGCGATTCAATTCGATATCTTGATGCGTCAAATACATTTTACTATTAAAGCCATGTAGGATATTTAATTCATAGCTTTTCAAGCTTCAAAAACAAAACATTCTGCAGTGCTCTAATACTAAATAAATTGGATACATAAAATTATACAGCGCTGAGCACATGATACTGCCTGAATGTGCAAAACATAACAAGAAATGTTGTTAGGTCTACATTAAATTGTAAACAGAAATAATCGATTATGAGCCTGCCGATTATCGATGCAGCATCGTCCACGTCCACGATTCGATGCATGGATTATTTGATTAATTTCAACACTTCTACATGTTACAAGCTCCTCCAGAAATCTTGTGTATTTGCCTTTGTCTGTTCTTTTGCTAAAATCTGTTTCCTGCAGTCATCACCTGCACCAGGCTCTGTCGTCTAGCTTAACATGTAGATGTTTTAATTATATGCTGTTAATACTAATGTAAAGATTTGTCTTGTTTTTTTTGTAAATGGTAGTCTAGACCATCTCTATATGAAAAGTGTCCCAAGATAACTTGAATATTTGATTTGATTGCTCACTTTCTGTGTGTCCATCTCAGATGCGGCTTTTCCTCGCGTTCTCACAACAGTTAGGAAAAAAACAAACAAACGCGGCTAGTGGAAAGTCTGAATGGCTTGTGATCAAAATAGTTTATTTAAAGACCACAATGCGTGGTCTTGTTTTCCCGGCGGAGAAGAAGAAGAAGCAGAAGGATCCCGCCGAAACATAAAAGGAAAAATGGAGCGGGCTTTGGTTTTCTAAACAGTGGAAATGTAACATGCAACATATATAATATATACAACCTTTACTATTCTCTTGAGGACTCATTTCTTTTCAGGGTCTCCAACACAGCTTCTGTGAACCCGCTTTCTTTCATCTCGGCTGTTAGAATCACAAATGTCTGTGTGCTTAAGGAAATGACATTGTGTCCCAAATGAATCAACAGAGAGAAAGAAATGAAGACCTCAGAACGCTACGCGTCCATTCCCGAGAGAAAGAATCATTACCTGAACTGCATTACTGAATACTAAAACACTGGGGAAAGCAGAGTCCAACTCTAATATTTTTTTATGGCTTTATTGTTTCTCTACTTGGAAACAGCCGAACTAGCTGCAAGTTCCCTATATAAAATTATTTGATGGAAAACGTAAAAGAAAGCGACAAAAAACATCTAAATAAGCGGCAAAAACGTCAAAAGAAGGTAGACTGGTGGATACATCATTATGATCTTTTATGGCCTCATCATTACAGCCATTCCTCCGGGATTCACAATGTTAATTTTTTTTCGCGATAAGGTGTTTAAAACAAGCATAAAACAATTGAAAAAGAGCAAAAAACATCCAGAAAAGCATCCAGAAAAGCATAAAAGAATGTTTTAAAAAAGAAAGCTTAAAATAAGATTATTTTACTGTCATTGAATTTACATACAATGAGATTAAGATAGTAGTATACACATTCAGTGGGGAGAACAAGTATTTGATACACTGCGAATTTTGCAGGTTTTCCCACTTACAAAGCATGTAGAAGTCTGTAATTTTTATCATAGGTACTCTTCAACTGTGAGTTAGGGAATCAAAAACAAAAATCCAGAAAATCACACTGTATGATTTGTAAGTAATTAAGTTGCCCAAACCAAAATATCTCATCAACATTCTGGTATATAGAGGGGGGAAACGTAGCAGAAGATAGTTGTAGCAATGTAAATGTAGCCTCAATTATTGAATTGGGTTTAATAGGATTGAAAACATTGAAATAAAAGAGAATATTTAAATGGCCGTTTCAGTGTTGCTTTACATTGAAATGCTTACAGCTATATGCCACTGTTCTCCCTGACTTTGTGGAAGAGTTAGGTGTGCGTATTTCCTCAAGAAAATGTTATGCTTTTAATAAAAAAAAAAAAAAGACTATTTCCCCTGTACATTTTGTGTGTCTTTGTAGTTGTGTTGTGTCTCTTTTTCCACATAATTTTGGTCCGTTATCGGTGTGTAAATCGTCAATAATAAATAAATAATACTCTAAAAGCTCAAAGACAAAACTTAACGCTTAAGAAGTCCAAACTATTAGATCATCATTAGATCTGAGAAACGTCCATTAGTTGATTTCCTTCGGCTTAGGTGCTGCCCAAAACGGCTCGGGTTTTGCACCCAAAAACCTTATAGCCCCAGTTTGTACTTGGACATCTTTTGAGCTGACAATTGACAAATCAGAGCTTACTTGGAAGGTAGTGGGCTGATGAGTCATCCAGTCTGAGTCTCAGCGTGTTCACATTTGCAGCAAAGTCGTACCCGCAGTCTGGAAATTGGTGAAGTTTAACAACCACTCAGCCTTCCCCCTCTGGCCTGAAAATCACTGAAAAAGTGAAGCAGAAAAGAGAAATTGATTATGTGTTGTTATAAGTGACAGTACTTTTACTTTAATGGACTCCCCAGTAGCTTTTTCCCTCTTCCCTTTTCTCCATATTTTAGTTTGAATGAGGACAGAGTGCCACTTAAGAACAGTTTGGCGTGTCTAACTGAACTGAGATTTCTTCATCATGTGTACCTGCTCAAGAACATGTTTCAATGCCTAACAGGCTTCACTATTTTGCGTGAACTCCACAAAACTTTCTCCTCACGTTATTCTATGCGACACAAACTCATATTCATTAAGGAGAAAGGCTACCAGGTTCCTCGGAGGAGCAAACTGGGAAGTTGTCGAACGTCATTTGTTAGAAAACGTAATGGAAAATGTAAATGCCTCAGCCGTCCGTGTTCATCTACTGCTATCAAGTGTGCGTGTGAACCACATTAGAATCGGAGTAAATTAACTTTCCCCCTCGCAGCATCATTGTCTTCGTCCATCAGCTCACCATGACGATGACAACGCTGAAGCTCCCCCTTGAGTTACAGAACAAAAACAACACATGTCGCCCACAGAAAAGGAGAACACAAAGAATGATGTGATGGATCGGACAGGGGGAACAAAAGTAAAAAGGGACTAAGTCAAAACGTCATCCAAAGTCAATTGTCCTTTTACATGTGCTAATCACTAACAACAACAGTAACAAAGGGGCACAAAGAGCAGTCCCTCCAGAAAAACGTGATTATGCAATCGCATAATTCAATGCATAATAAGCCAAAGTCTGAATATTTTTTTTCAAATACGCCGCACTTTCGCTGCATAAATTGCCGATGTCTGCGCAAAATATGCGGGGCTTGCATGAGTTCATAATCCCCGTATTTTCGTTGCAAAAAAGTCCCATAATATATCTTAGCAGAAAGTTGAAAGATGTTGAGTTTACTTCACGCAAGAGCAGCCTTTTCCCCTGTTGCCATGGGAACGTTATGAAGTGACATTATGAAGTGACATTATGAAGTGACGTTATGAAGTGACGTTATGAAGTGACGTTATGAAGTGACGTTATGAAGTGACGTTATGAAGTGACGTTATAAAGTGACGTTATGAAGTGACGTTATGAAGCGACGTAATTATGTGACGTTAACATCATCGAAAAGCAGGGTGTTGGGGTAATCACTTTTTTTTCTCTTTTTCATAAAACCGCAATTTTTGCAAGTTCCCGCAATGTCATCGCATAAAATTGCATAAATATCATATATAGCATATTCCCTCGCATTTTTTAAGAAAACGTGCCACATAATCAAGGATTTTTGCCCGCAACAATCACAAAAAAACTCAACCAAGCAATGGTCAAATTTTCCCGAGTTGGGAAGTCGTTTTTCTGACTTCAGTTTATGAGCTCTAAAGGACATATCCGGCGCAAAATGAACCTAGGGGTTAATAACACGTGTTCCGAGTTTGACCGTTCTCTGGGATATGTTTTCATGCTAATCATATATGACCAGTTTTATCGCAAACCGCTAATTAGCTTATAACGCTAGTCGTCGAGGCAGAGGGTAAAGTAAAAAGAAATCTCTATTTCTACACCACTAACAAGGCTCAAAATAGCACCACACTTCCACGGTAGCATAATGAGGGTCCCTACATGTAAACCGAAGCATTGAGAACTTTGTAAGTGTACAGACAGTTTATTAAAAAGATAGCTTAGCTTATAAAGATATAACGTTCACGTATACAGGCAGGCGCCATCTTGGGAAAACAGTCACGACCAGTACTTGGTACACGTGTTATTAACTCCTAGGTTCATTTTGCGCCGCATTTGTCCTTTAAGTCGTAACATGGAACCAACATGGACACTACATAGAAGATGTGTTGCGTTTTATTGTTCAGAGCTGTTCTAGCATTTGCAAGACAACGAATAGCAAAAGAAACGGATCGGGAACTAATTTATTTCATTTTCCGACACCCTATAACAGCCCCAACTCCCTATCTCGCAATGTTAACCAAAGTGAAAAATAATGTGTATCTGTCACGGGATGAGATCGGTTATAAACAAATATATGGGTTCCTACTTGGCCCACGCTCCACCCCTTCCACCAAATTGCATGAAAATCGGCACAGTAGTTTTTCCGTATTGCTGCTGACAGACCGACGAAAAACAGACAGACAAACCAAAGAGAAAACATAACCTTCTTGACAGAGATAAGACACAAGAAAAAAGTCACTAAAAGTGCTCCATGTCCACAATTTCCCCACTGAAAAGTTATTTTCAGAAATCAATCAATAAGCAGAATCAAAGACATTTCATATCTAATTTCCCATGCCCGCTCACTTTGAGCTCTCTGTTTTAGCTACCGAGTGAGGCATCACACTTATGTTCCATCTTTGTTGGGAGTCACACTTGCTCAGTACCTAGGTAAGGACTACTAGCCAATCAGAAGCAGTGTATGAGAGTGTGCCCTGACAGTAACTACGTAAGGACTACTAGCCAGTCAGAAGCAGAGTATGAGGGCGTGCCCTGACAGTAACTAGGTAAGGACTACTAGCCAGTCAGATGCAGAGTATGAGGGCGTGCCCTGACAGTAACTAGGTAAGGACTACTAGCCAGTCAGAAGCAGAGTATGAGGGCGTGCCCTGACAGTACCTAGGTAAGGACTACTAGCCAGTCAGAAGCAGAGTATGAGGGCGTGCCCTCACAGTAGGTCGGTAAGGACTACTAGCCAGTCAGAAGCAGAGTATGAGGGCGTGCCCTGACAGTAGCTAGGTAAGGACTACTAGCCAGTCAGAAGCAGAGTATGAGGGCGTGCCCTGACAGTAACTAGGTAAGGACTACTAGCCAGTCAGATGCAGAGTATGAGGGCGTGCCCTGACAGTAACTACGTAAGGACTACTAGCCAGTCAGAAGCAGAGTATGAGGGCGTGCCCTGACAGTAGCTAGGTAAGGACTACTAGCCAGTCAGAAGCAGAGTATGAGGGCGTGCCCTGACAGTAACTAGGTAAGGACTACTAGCCAGTCAGAAGCAGAGTATGAGGGCGTGCCCTGACAGTACCTAGGTAAGGACTACTAGCCAGTCAGAAGCAGAGTATGAGGGCGTGCCCTCACAGTAGGTCGGTAAGGACTACTAGCCAGTAGGAAGCAGAGTATGAGGGCATTATAGTAAGTTATTGTAACACATTATAACGTGTTACAAAGTGACAGTAACACAACAGTGTTTTCTGTTGGAGATGGTAAGTCCCTTTGGGGTGGACTTTGGGCTTTTTCACTTAGTAAACCTATAAAATGCACAAAAAAGATATATAACACAATAAAGTAAAGGGAAAAAAGCCAAAAAGCATAATATGAGCACTGTAAAATCAGGCACTGTTCGGTTGTTTTTGCATATTTATCGTTCTGGCCATTTTTCATTAAGTGCTTTAAAACAAAGCCATGTGTTGAGGGGTATTTTAACTTGGGTTACTATTATTCCTAGTAGTAGTAGTATCAAATAAAAGCATATGACTAATGTAACAGATGTCATCTGCTGCTAAAAGATCACACTTTGAAGCTCGTTATGGGACCAAAAGGAACACTGAAAGAGCCTTAAACAAATAGGTCTTCTGAAATCCTTTAGGAAGACTCAAAAAAGGGAATCACAATCCCAAAATAACATCACAAACAAACTGACATAACCTGAGGCTTGAAGAGTATCTGGGGTGCACGGGGAATTTGTTCTAATGTTCAGAATAGCTTTGTTAAGATCTTTGTTTCCTGCACCTCTGGGTGTTTGATTCTGTTCCTCTTGCATCAAGGGAAAAAGGGGAGGAGCGCGAAGAAGAGAAAGAGATGAAAAGGGGGCAGCGGAGGAGAGGAAATGAAAGCTGAGGAGATGAACGAGAGAGTGAAGTAGTAGCACAGTAGTATAAATTAGGATTCCTCCTCATTGCGTAACAGGATTTCTGGTGGCGACTCTATGAAGTACAGTGCTCGGGAAAAGAAGAAAAAAAAGGGAGTTAACCCTTTGAAAATACCAACATTTATCCATGATTCATCCATCAAATGAGGTCTGATCTCCATTAAAGTCAATATAACAGATGAATACATTATAATTATGTAAACTAATAACCCTAAAGTAATTCTTTCCTGAGTTGGTATATATTTATTAAGTCATCTCAGCATTTAAAAACCCAGAATGATCTCATGAAGTGGCGTATGTATGGCACGCCAATCCGTATGCCATTATAGGAGTGTTATCAAGACGCATACTCACTTTTTAGCGTGTTTATCAGCGCCGTTTGGCCTCCATTGACTTACATTACCTTGCGATTGCGTGTGAATTTACGCCGTAGCGAAAACAGACTACAAAATAAAACAGGAAACTGAAACATACACAAACATGACACAGCCACTGTGGCTAGCGGTTTTCCAAAGTTAGTAGCCACTCAGCATTTTCCTTAGCTGCTATTTTGTGGGAAATTACGTTTTTATTTATATACGTTTACTAAAGTTGACTATGGTGTGCTACAATTAACTAGAAGAACCAGATTTACAACCCTTTTAAATGTAAATGAGCACTGCTCTCTCTCTCCCTGTACTTCTTCTACAAACCTATACAGACGCAAAAGTAACCGCAGCATATTTTACGGGATATTTTACGGGTTGCCGCGGCTTGCAGGTCTGGCATGCCGTACGGGCCACCGTACTCTGGCCAAGGGGTGCGCGCACTGGGTCACAGCTGTGTTGCTGCGTCGGGCAGTGGCACAGTACTCCAGCCACCAGCGTCACAGTATAAATGGACTGTGTTTATATATAGCGTTTTTCTAGTCGACTACTCAAAGTACACATTCACACACTGCGGCCAAGGCTGCCATACAGATGAACATTCACACACATTTACACTCCGATGGCGCAGCAAGGACACTTCTGCATGGAACTGCAGGGCCAGGGATCAAACTGCCAACCTTCTACAGATCAGTAGGAGACCGCTCTTACCAGCTGAGCCACAGCCGCCCATGTATAAAAGTGGCCGGTGAGAGTGACTGTGTTACATGCCACTGCCAGAATCTACTCACAGTTGGTGGGTTCTCATGTCAAGCCCTGCATATACTCCATTTCCTCAGCTAAAGGAGTCTCCCCACATCCCCCCCACACTCAATCACACAGCAGCCTCCCTCCATGTCTCACTCTGTTAGCAGATTAAAGTGCTGCACCAACCGCAGAGAAGCAGCAGACCTTTGTGTGTCTTCAGGGAAACTAAATATTGCTTCAGATCAGAAGCCTGAAGCTGTTTTTTTTCCCCCATCTCAGATAGCTACTGTTTAAAGAGGTTCGGTTGTGGATGCTTCCCTGTGCACGGGTGATGTTTTACACGCTCCGCTAAAGAGCCTATTGGCTGATTGACCAAATCAAAATAAAGATTATGTAGATCTGCAATCATCTCTCCCAATCGAAAACAAGATTACGTTTGTCTGGAGTCTTCTCTTCTAATCGGAAACAAGATTATGTAAATCTACAGTCATCTCCATCTCGTCTGAAGTCTTTGCTGCCAAAATGAAAGACTTTGTCAGTTAAACGTCACAAACTAACGAAAACACACAGAAACAAATGGAATAGAAGCCAACTTCGATCAAAATGTAAATTTCACCTGCAACATAAATACACTAAATTCAATTTAACTTGGAGCGTATAGTGTCGGCTTTAGTGAATTTGTCCCTAAAATTTAAACTAACTGGCAAATTAAATCAGATATATACATATATTTCATTTAGAAGCTGTGGCATGAAGAGAGACAAATGTGCTGGCACACAAGCAAACACATGCACTATAAAGTGTTCCTGGCAGCTGATTTCTCTCAGAGCAGGATTAAGAGTAGTTAGCATTCAAGAGGGTGAAAGCATTCTTCACTGTCTTAATGTCATGCCTCCCTCCCACTGTGTGGGATTGCGTGTGTGGGTAGCTTCATTTTAAAGGTTTGTGACCTATGGAAGTAAGATTGTCTTTCCTTTAGGAGAGGAAGGAGTGCTTTGGATGAAATACAGCCACATACACACACACACGCACATATATATTCATGCATACGTATGCATGCACTCTCACACACACACACACACACACACATTTCCTCATGGCAAAAGCAATTTCCACCCCTGTCCCACTCAAACATATGCACACACTTAAGCCTCTAAGCTCCCAGCGAAATGAGAAATGAGTGGAAACGTGGCGGCAGGGTTTTTTAAGGCTGGAGAAGTGCAGCAACAATAGATACATGGCGTTAAAGAGTAAATACAAACACGGACATGATTTATTAAAAGAATCATTTAAAATACGTGTCAACAAGTTGAGTTATTGAACACTGTTTCAGCACATTGAAAGATCATTCTGATTGATTTTAACTCTGGTCGTTCCATCGATATCAATAACATTGTGGAAGGTCTGAAGAGCCATATCTATATAGATATCTCTTTAATCACCTAGACCTGCGTCTCTAACACACAAAGATTTAGGCTACATGTGCATCCACGCCAACACGTTCTCAAATAAAAACGATGTCTATACACACAAGCGTTTCAGAAAGAATCTGCCTCCGTATGCCCCTGGACATTGGGGAATGTCGCAAATTGCTAGATTACAGCTTGCCTCCAGCGCGTGTAGGTAGTAGTAGCATTATAAAGTGCAGAATTTAACAAGCACAGCAGCTGCTAGCATCGACAACAAGCTCAGGATCCCAACGCAGCGGCTACCTAATGTTAACGTTAGCTAGCGGCTACCTAACGTTGACGTTAGCTAGCACTAGCTGATACTAGCGATTTCTAGTCGCCGACATATTTTGAGCTTCATTTAAACATAACCTATAGTAGTACACGATCGTATGTGTACTGTTTTGATTACAATGTGCGGAATTACTTTACGTTGCCTATTTCTGTGTATTTATTTCTATTTCTCACCGTTAATCAGCGGCGTCTGTACAGCATCAACAGGGGGCGCCATTGTTGTTTATGTGTGTGTGACATAAAAAACTGTAACTGGGAGTACAGCGATATGGTACCAGTTCACGGGGAGTAAGTTAAAGGTTTGACTGCCGTTCCAGGACACTTCCACGGGGTAGAAGGTCGTGAAAAAACGAGTTACGGGTTGCCTGGAACGCGCCATTACTCCCAACTCTGACCAGTTATTGTAAAACCTTTTTTATGGTTGTTTAGGTGAGAGGAAAAAAAAAAAAAAATAAATATATATATATATATATATATATATATATATATATATTTTTTATTTTTACTGTACTATATATATATATAGTACAGTAAACTATATGTTTGTTTATATATAGCCTACTGTATATTAGTGTTGTCCATAGGTTTGTGGAAGACATTTTAACAGAGGTTTTAGGGGTCCTCCCTCATAAAATGTTACGGTTTTTTTTTTTATAAATAAAAAAAAGAAGAGAAAATGTGTTTTTGATGAATCACAATTATGATATTGTTTTGCCCGCAGAGAGCTTCATAATACAATCTTAATGCTCCTTATCTTCTGCTTCCCCAGCAAATTAACATTTGAAAAGGTCAGTTCTGTTTACTCTGATTTCCTTGAAATAATCAGCAGCTATCTGTATAATACACAGCGTGTAAGTGTGATAAGTTTGGACAGAATTTACCATCCATCCTAATCTGTCTGTATATTTTTTTCTTCCCTTTAGCCATTATTATGTAATATAGGTCATCTCTTTTCTATTTCAGCTCAGTAAAAAGTTATTTGCAGTGTGGAAACTTCAATAAAAGAGAAAACAAAAATCAATCCAGGGTGGCAACGTGGGGAGATTAAAAAAAGACGAGGGGTGTGTGTGTGTGTGTGTGTGTGTGTGTGTGTGTGTGTGTGTGTGTGTGTGTGTGTGTGTGTGTGTTGCAATGACTCAGCAAAGTTCACTTTCTTGACGGCTAAAGAATCAGCTGGTTGAACCACTGGAGTTAATGGAGACACTCAACTGTCTCGCTAATGATAGCACTCAGACAGACATACTGTAGTAGTGTGTGTGTGTGTGTGTGTGTGTGTGTGTGTGGGGGGGGAACTAGGGGGGGAAGGGGTTTAAAAAAAAAAAATTTTTTTTTGGTGGGGGGTGTGTGTGTGTGTGTGTGTGTGTGTGTGTGTGTGTGTGTGTGTGTGTGTGTGTGTGTGTGTGTGTGTGTGTGTGTGTGTGTGTGGGTTTCAAAGTATGTGTTCCCAAGTACTGCCCCAGCAACTAAACCTAAAAGGAACCCTGAAACCTCATTGAGAACATCTTCAATGACCGATATAACTTCCTTCCTTCCTTCAAATGACCCTAAAGCCCAGTTCAGACCAAAGAGTCGCAACGAGACGAGTTGAAACTTGCACGCATCGGTCTGCAGCGTTCTGAAAGCTGCCAGTTCACACCAATGAGATGAGAGGAGACAGTGTCTCATCTAAATATCAAAGACTCTTTGTACTTCCATCCAACCACTAACGTTAGAAATAATGAGATGTTGGCTACAGTTACATTTTTAGTGATGAAATTTAGTAGCTCCACCATACGAGATTGCGGGTGCACGTTGAGCCTCCGTTAACAGTTTGTAACAGAAATAAAATGGATTCTGGATCATTTCATTGTAGCTGACTTTACCAGCACACTTCTCTATTGGCTTCTCTACAGGTGACGTCTCTTACGTTCTAAAACCAGCCTCTGGAGACTCGACCAGCTGACTTCTCTATTGGCTGTTGAAACAGGAGACGTCTCTTACGTTCTAAAACCAGCCTCTGGAGACTCAATCAGCTGAGTCGCAGGGACACCATCAGCTGGTTTGAATGCCCGAAAATCCGCGTGGGGAGGTTGGTTAGGGTGGCGGATGGGTCACAACACAGGACTTTTACTACAACTGTCGCCTTCTTCTCTTCTTAAACCCAAACCAGTTATTGTTTTCCTAAACCCAACCGTCCGAAAAGCGATTATGTGTCTTGATAACACGCCAAAATGGCATACATACGCCACTTATTGAGATCAGTCTGCAAACCGTCCGCTGTATGCAATGTAGACATACACGCGGATAGCTCAAAATGCGTACAGGTAACACGCCACTTGGCTTTAGAAAGTGGCATACATGTTTACACAAAGTCATGATGTCACGTTGATCATTTAGTGACTTCGCCGGAAAAATCAGACCCGGGCAAAGGCATTAATAAAAACTATATAATAATAGCGTTCTTTTCACTGTTAATCTCTTTCGCTGTTACAGGTCATTTATGATCATTAGATGAAAAATTACACAGTTTTAGAAACATCAAAAAGTTACATATAGTCACTTTAAAGCACAATTGTGAATGCCTTTTTTGCCAGACTTTGACCTTGTTCCTTATAACCCTAACTGTGCATTAAACCACGGAGAAAAAGCAACATCCACTTTTAGCTATTTTGTGTTCAATCTTAATTTTGAGAAAATAAAAACCAAGGAAAACAAGCACTTAAAAATAAAGGAAAAATATTAAAACAATGCATAATAAGGTTCTTATAATTAACTGATCCCTGAAGAGACATTTCTGAAAAAAAAATTTCTGCTGCCTTATTTCAGCCTGAAGCTGAATAAACATGAGTGGGTAATAGGATTAATATTATGATTCAAAATAACAGCAAACCTCAGTGGTACAAAGTGGATTTTTATTTTGCCAAAGGTCATAAAGCAAAAGTTATTTCACGACTGAATAAAAACGAGAAACAGAGGACCGAGCGGTCCATAAAAAAACTCATTAAAATGACACTGAAACGCTATAAAAGGAAAGTTAATTTGTTAGTTTGTGTGCAGAACAACTCGCCGGAAAGCCATTTTCAAGCGTGAAGGTGCTCGAACCGCCCTGCCGGCCAAAACTAAAGGAAACTTTACTTTGGTACGTCAGTTTAGCCAAAATAAAAGCCCTGCTCACTGGCACATTGAAATGATGAAGCGGAGGAGGGCTCAGGGAGGGAAATAACCATTCAGCATCATAACAGCTCAGCAGAGAGAAAACTCATCCGTCAAGTCTTGTGTTTTCTCCTTAAATACTTCTGGGACATTTAATCTTCGGGACATAAAGAGAGACGAGAGTAGTTTGATTTAATCTTTCCTGTTTCTGCCCAGCTGCTCAGAGTTTATATAAATGTTGATACATTCATCTACATGAGCGGCACTTATCAGCAGAAACTGTTTAGCTTTGTGAGGACTTGTTTGGGCTCTCTGAGGACGCTATCAGGACCCAAAGAAACTTATCACCGTCCTCTGCATGTTTGGAAAAAAAACAGATGACAAAGGTAAGAAAAGACTGCAAGTTCTCTCATCTATTAAATAAAGATAATGTGCAAGGTGAGTGCTTTAATCTTACAGACATTGAGGCTATTTTCTAATTGTTTTGTTTAACTTACGGAAAACACAAAAAACTATGTTATTAGAGACCGAATCCCCGTGACGTTGGGGTAACACAGAAATCACTTCTGGGTAGACAACTGAATTGCGGTATTTTATGTTTTTTGCCCCCAACGGCTCCTTCCAGGCACTGGTTATGGCCATGGTTAAGGTTAGGGTTAGGTGCCTTGAAGTCAACGGTCACAGCGCTGCCTTGAAGTGAATTAGGCAATGGTTATGGTTAGGGTTAGATGCCTTGGAGGCAGCGGTCGCAACACTGCCTGGAAGGAGCCGTTGGGGGCAAAAAACACCATCGAGCTTGAATTGCGGTGATATGTAAAATCGGCAAAAACAAATCGTTGGGTAGGTATTCCATTTTAAATTTTGGGATTTGAATGGGTTTTTTTCTTCTATTTCCTACAATACTGTCATAACAGAATAAAAATTAAAAGAACCCTAAAAAAAATTTTGCATGCAGTCTGAAATTTAACGGGTTTTTCTTGTCGGAGTCAATCAGCTAAATGTCCACTAGCCCCTGGCTAATTCATGGAGCGCTAGTCCCTCCATCTCCCCCGAGAACAGGGAAACGTTGAGTTATAACCGACCAGTCTGATGTGTAGCGATCGGTAAAATAGTATGGCCGAGCTTAATGCCACGGCGCTCTGGTGAAGTCACGGGCTTTCGAATTTTCGCTATTCATTAGTGCCGGAGCTTCAAAGCACGCACAAAAAAATGGAATTCGGGACAAACCCTACAAACTTGGTTATTTCTGTTGTCATTTTCAGCAGTTAACTGTGACGTTTAAAGATATATAGTTAGAACGGAGGTCCGACCTATGTGACGTTTCTGCTGTGCTTATTTTCTGTACGGTTTTGTTTTGCTAGCATCTTTGATAAACTAAATCTAGCATTAGTTGTTTGCTTGCATCTTTCATCAACCAAATCTAGCATTAGTTGTTTGCTAGCATCTTTGATAAACTAAATCTAGCGTTAGTTGTTTGCTAGCATCTTTCATCAACCAAATCTAGCGTTAGTTGTTTGCTAGCGTCTTTCATCAAACAAATCTAGCATTAGGAACAGCAACATCTCACCACCGGTCGGACTGACTGCTCAACCCGGTCTCACGCCAGGTCGTGAAATATTCACGTTATTTTGATTTATTAATTTGTGTACAGGTCGCGATTTTGACATTTATTTCAATAAACGAAAATTTTTTGAACGTGTACAGGTCACGATTTTTGAACCTGCATTGGGGGACGCAACAACGGGGAAAATGAGGCGCCACAACGGGGAAATGAAACGCCACAATAACGGGACGGTTGTGGTTAGGAAAAGATGAATGGGGAAAGGTACTGCAACACGCGGGACGCGATCCCCGGTCTCCGGGGTGAAAGTCCTGTGTTGTTTGACCCATCCACCACCCTGACCAACCTCTCTGCGCAGACTTTTGCCTTATCAATACTACACGCTACCGTCATCGTTCTGTGATCACGAAATATGCTTCCCATTGAAATACATTGCTTTAAAATTCGTTATCGCCACACGAAAAAAAATAAACGACATTTACGTGTCCTGTCCACGAATCAATAGATTAAATAACGTGACCATATAATGAACAGCCATGAGACCGGGCTGGACTGCTAGTTTGAGTGGTGTCATTTTCTTTAGTCTGTGGCCCAACAGGTAAATTAGCTCTCCAAGCTAATGTTAGTCAAAGTGTTGACATATTGAAAGCATCAAACATGCATTTTATGTACAGGACGCAGAAGTTTTCTACCGGGAAGTTATTGTGAACAAACGTGATTGGGTCTATACTGTTTTTGTTAGATGCATATGATTGTAAGTAAACAGCATTCATGTACTTTTATTGTATATTTTTCTTTTAAGAACCCAGATTTCAAAGCTCAATTCCTCCTAAATATAGTCATAAATTATAAACTATGAATTTGAGAGTTGAAGTAAAACTATGCACTAAACAAAAAAAGAGAATAAACAGACATGAAACAGAATAAACAAGATGAAAGATGGTGGAGACACGCAGAATAAAATATGTTCAGGTTCTTTCCAACATACATCAAACAGCTTGTTGTCAGGACTGTTCTCCGTCCAACACATCCGCACACACTTCTAACAGAAAGATAAAATACTCCCAAAACTCTGACAGACGCCACAACTCTAGTAAAAGATACACTAAAGTTTGTAATCAGCAGTTATAAAAATGTTCTTCTATCCTTTAGTACAAACTTGTTTAAGAGAAAAAGAGCAAAAGAGCAAGCCCGTGTGTGAACAGAGCAGCTGATTGTTCGGAGAATTCACAGCGAGCAAGCGGCCGTGTTGATCACATGTAATCATGCGGCTGGTGGGAAACCGGAACACCTAAGGGTGAAGAAGAAGAAGGGTGATTTACACTAAGACGCCAAACTGGAGAGACAAAGAGACTTTTCTCAGTAAGGGTTGACGTGGAAATCTTCTGACAGATTCAAGGAGTGGCACACACCTGCATAGAGGAATTCTTGGCGCCCCCCAAAGAGGTTTTAGCCAGCCGCAAAGGAAAATCACCAGCACCAAAATAACAAGAATTTAGAATTAAAACATTCAAATCGGGCAATTTACCAAACAGCCGTTGAACAAGCAGTACCTAAACTTTAATATGAGAGCTAATCTAAGTTTTATCTCCTGAGTTCGGGCTGACTACCGTAATCTCTCGTCGAGTTATTTAATTATTAATATTATTTTATTAACTAGTTTTGTTACTTGGGGTTTTATTAACTCAAGCAAAACATATATTTTATGAAATTTTCATAAATAACAGGAAAATGTAGATTTATGTTAAATAAGGTAATACAGGCTCTTTGCCTTTACTGTACGCGGACCGATCATGCTTACTGCCGTACGTAGTAGTACAAAAACACAGGACCACATTAGGACCCGACTACGTAACCGCGGTGTAATCCTGCCTCCTTCAAACTCTAACCAGACACCACCCCTCACCTAAACCAAAGTATTTCCAGGAAGTGAGAACGCATCTGACACAGACAATCTCCAGTTCTGTGCCACGTCAGAAATGGAAACTCACAAGTCCGACGAATCCAATTCCTCAGACGTTGACCGGATTGTCCAGGGCTTCGGTTGACACACTGAGCTCATATCTCCTCCTCTCTCTCTCCATCTGTGTGCGATCCCAATAATTATTTAATGTTACTAACTTAGCTTATTTTCTTGGATTCCTTGGGCTTTCTCGGCTGGCAGATTTTCCTCGGATTGTGGTGGCACCTGGATTGTGGTTGCGCCTGCTGCCATGGTCCTGCTCGACGCCCGCTGCTACGACTATTATTTTTTTTTATCTTCACTGTTAATATAATTGCTATACTATTAAAATCTTCTGACCATATTACACGAAACAGAACTGCATATGTTAAAAACTGCAAAAAAATACTTTTTCACATATTTTTAAATGAAGACTTCGGTTTCATGAACTAGGTAACGTTAACAAAAGTCACATTTCAACGTTTGTGGATGTTTTTTTAAATTAAATGTCCATCTCAATGGGCATTAGGTCGGGAGCGAGAAAAACAGCTGTTGACAACAATAATCTGAGGGTTTGTGAAGTAAGCACATTTTTTACAATCAATTTTAGGTACAGCACAATCAGTGTTGACAAAAACAATCTGTCTGTTAAAGGTTTGTCCTCGCAACTTTTCGCACCAAATGCTTGCACTTGGAGGGAATTGTTGGGTCTCTGTAAACTAAAAGTGTGGCCTAGACTTAATATATGTATGTAAGTAATATAAAGTGTCTGTTATTATTTGACACTATTAATGAAATTGAATTGAATCTCCACTCCGAGGTTCAAATTCTTTTGGCACGTACAGTTACATGACAATGGCTTTATAACACACTGTAAACATGTTAAAAGCCAATATACAAATACCTTTCAGATTGTTTTTAATGAATATATATTTCTTAAAGACTTTGAATCAGATACACAGAGGAGGAGAACAGCTGGAAATGACAGAGGACATCAACAACAACAGCAACAAAACAACAACAGATGTCGGTAAACAGTGAACAGCAGTGAAACGCAACAGTGGGGTCATTAACGAGCAGTGACAAATGTCAGGAAAAAAAGACAATGGAAAAAAAGGAGGAGATGAGGAAGCACAGAGGCGAAAGAAGAAGTCAGAAAACGGTAAACAAAGGCAGTTATTCACCTCAGACTGCTTTACTGTTTGACTCCGGCAGGACAGAAATGCAAAAAGTCAGCATGCCTGTGGAGGGCAATACAGGATGTGGAAGTGGGCCGACAGCAACAGAAAATAAAAACAATATAAAAGAGAGAGGAAGGGAAGAGAAAATGTAGAGAGAAAAACAACAGGTGAGTTTCTGTGACGACACAGCAGAACCAACTGAACTGAAGAACCAATAAAGCTGGAAAATACACATCAGATATGATTTCAAATATTGTTTGTTGTTTCTTTCCATCTCATCTGTCAGTCACTCACATGACACACACACACAGACATACACACACATAGACACACACACAGAGACAGACACAGACACACACAGAGACACACATACATAGACACACACACAGAAATACAAACACAGAGATACACACTTACATAGATAGACACACACACACACACACACACACACACACAGATAGACACAGGCACAGATACACACACACACACACAGATAGACACAGGCACAGACACACACACACACATACAGATACACACAGAGACAGACACACACACACACACACAGAGCGAGATAGTGTGTGACAGCTGTATTTACATTCATTTATTCTGACCATTTGGAGGAATCATTTATTCAGCCAGAGACACTATCTTAGCAGCCTAGGTGGTGGAGAATCGGCTAGGACACACATTTACTTGTGTTGTACTGGTATACTTGCGAGGACCCTTACTGATACAATGATCTACCTAACTGCTTTGCTTTTAACCCTAAAAACAAACATCACAACCAGGGACGTAGAGTTGCCGAAGCTCTGACATTGTTTTACTCCAACAGAATATTCTTAGTTGAGGGTGAAATTCCGATTTTGTTTTTTAATTCTTGAAAATCCTAAATGTGTTTACATGCACAGCATTGACCGGGGTATGGTCTTGCCAAGACAAAACGGCAGTGTGTGTGTGTGTATGTGTGTGTGTGTGTGTGTGTGTGTGTGTGTGTGTGTGTTGTAAACACTAAAAACCTATTAAGGCAAGTCTGATTATAATCCAAGTCTAACCTTCCCACACTGTAGGTCAACTTTTTATCTCCCAATATTTATCTCACACACACACACACACACACACACACACACACACACACACACACACACACACAGTATATTATATGAAAAATCCTCCCCACTGCGTCAGCTTCAGCTTGATCTCATATCGAGCTGTGTGTGGACTGACTGTGAATGTGTTTTAATTCATTTTGGAATGGCGAACGAGGAATAAATTTAAGTTTTCATCCAAAGCTGAACTCATTAAAATTAAATAATTTACATTCTTAAAATGTATTTTTATTATAAAGAAATGAGGTCATTAATTTTTTACAAACTATTGAATTTATGTGAACTGTTTTTCTAATGTTAGGAATTAGAATTGAATTGTTAATGATTTACATTAACAATTGAAGAACTGATCCCAAACCAATTTCATGAAAAATTAACTGAAGTCTTATTCTAGGGAGGACTTTGTATAACCGGGGATTTCGACCAGATGCGGAACGGCTGCGGAGCGGCTCCGAAACGGCGGTGGAGTCATTAGGTTTCCATTAAAGTCAGTGTGTGCATTTCCTCTGGTTGCATAACGGCTGCGTTCCGACTCCGGCACAGCTCCGGTGATCCGCAGCTCTCCGGAGCAGATACGCAGAGCTTCTATTTTTGCCGGACGCCGGAGATTCAGCACACGGCAGATAGTGCGGAACAGGAAGTCGAGCACAGAAACAAAATAAATATCCGGTTAATTTTCAAAATAAAATACATCGTGCTCACGGCGGATCATATTTTCCTGCAATACACCTTGAAAACACGGCACAGAGCTGTTTCCCCTCTACTCCTCTGGATGGAAACTAACTGGTGGTGGTTTTGTGGTTCTATTCTACGTGAAGTCGCGAGGGGTAGGCGAGCGTCTGGAATGCGTAGCTCCTATGGCGCCATTTTGATGCTAACAAGCCATCACCTCCCATTAGCATTCCATTGACTGCCATTCATTTTGACGTCACTTTGACTGCCATTCATTTTGACGTCACTTTGACTGCGAATAACTTTACATCTGAAGCGTTTAAAGACTCTATTTGTCCGTTGTTTAGTTCTAAAGAAACACGACAATGTATAAAAGGCTCCATTACCTTGTACCTCACGTTATGGCTCCGTAGCAGACATTTTTGTAAAAATAGGCTAACGATTGTGTCATAACCAAGCGACTTACTGTCGCATAGTAGAGGAATTACCGTATAGTACAGGAGAAGCTCACAGGCAGTTTGGACTTCCATTAGCTGTTTAGGTTTAATTACTAATGTTAACTAGCATGTCAGTGATCAGTAATTAGCCTGTGCCTATGTTATCTCCTTACATATACCTACGCTCTCCGTCTCTGTAAGATTGGGAATGATTGAGATTTCTCTCGGCACAGCTACTAGAAGACTTACAACTTTCAGACATGTTGCTCACGTCACATTTACGTTATCTCTCTCAGTTGGAGGCTGCTCAGTCAAGCTAGTGATCACCGGAAAAGTGCTTCTAATATCCTTCACTGGTCTCTGTCCAGAGCAACCGGCTCTGTTCGTCCATTATATATATGTCAATGGTCCTCGTGACTACAGCTGTCAGTCATGGCCGCAGCCGTTCCGCAACAAATCCGGACCTGGTGGGTATTGACGGACGGCGGAGCACGCAGCAGACACGCAGCGGAGCCGGTCCACAGCCGTTGCGCATGCAGCGGAAATGAGGAGTCTGGCTGTTGGTCTGTCGTGCACACTTATTTTTGTTATTGAATGTCTTTATAATCATGTTTTAATTGTGCAAACAAATACAAGAGCCAGATGTTTTTTTTCTGAGGCATCTTTTGTTTCCGTTTAAAAAGGGATATTTTGCGGTTTTAAATCCAGCTCTGTGTCATCTTTGTGTGGGCAGTGTCAAAGATGACACAGAGCTGGATTTGATTCCTCAAAATATCCCTTTTAAATCATCCGTTTTTGTACGTTTTGTTTTTCCTTTTAATTTTTTGTCTCGGCTGCCACAATGTATTAGTTTGTTTTGCATTTATTTCTTTTCTGTTTCTCGTGAGATTAACAAAGAAACATCCTTTATTAAAATGTGAGCGGAGCTGTCGAAAATCTGGGACTGTGTGGTTTGATCACGTTTCGTCGGGAAAATCAAGTTTGAAGTGATTTTATTGTCACGTGCACAACCACAGAGAAACAGCCGTTGGCAACTTAGACTCTTAGATCTCAGACTCCCTTCATTAAAGTGAATTAAATATGTGTAATGATGCTGTACTACGAGCCAATCATTTGTGCCTACAGCCATAGGCGAAATTTACAGGGTTACAACCAGATATTTTTTCGAGGATTTTTTTGGACAATTTTTCGAAGCAGTTGTAACCTTTTGGAGTTTTTGTTGCCTTTTTTGAGTTTTTTTTTTTCCAAAACAATTCTGACATTTGTCGCTTTTTGACATTGATTTTTATTTATTTTTTTCATGTTTTTGTTGCATTTTTCAACACATGCAGACAGGTCGTAACATGACTCCACCGGATGGATCGCTTCGCATTTGCTCGGCATATCAATCTGGGAACTTTACGTTGGAGAACTTCTGGGAAGGGGGCAAAAATCCTGGTGAGCTGATTGGATAAAGCATCAGTCTATCACCACCTATGTTGGCGATAGACGGGCCAAATCAACCAATCAGATCAAACTCTTGCAGAAACCAATCAGGAGAAGAGCAAAGACATCTTTTCCTCCGAGAAAAGCCTCCAGTGCAGTTTTTTGGATATAGCTTGCTGCGATAGCTACGCTCATCTCATCCGTGGAAGCCGCCACGTTGTTTAGACTGAACAGTCGCTTCTCGTTGAGTAACACCTAAATCCGCATCAAAACCAACGCTGATTGGTCGGTCGTTTGGCCCTTGCCTACAGCAATTAGAATGGACAACGAAAAACGGCATCATTGCACAATTATGCACTTTAAATTCAGTTTTTATTGCTGTGAATACTGCACTTTATATACTATTTTATTGCAGGTTGTTTCTTCAGGCTATGGATTGTTGGTTGCGTTGTATTTGTATTGTTCCTTCTTACCATATTTAAGGTGTTTTTTTACCTTTAGTGGAGACGTTTTAGACCACATGAATTTCCCCAGTTGTGGGATTATAAAGTTTACTTCGACTTTGAAATGTGTCTAAAAAAAATAAAAAAAATGAGAATGCAAGAGATAAAATAGTGCCAGTTGACATATAGTGATAAAATACATTATGAAATATAATTAGACACATCTGTGGTAGAGAGTAATTGCAAAATGAACAAACTGTAATGTAGTCAACCCAGTCTCATGGCAGTACGTGTAATGGTCACGTTATTTTAATCTATTTATATGTGTTCACCGGGACGTTTGTGTCGTTTGTTTCGTGGTGGCCAAGACGAAAATGTAAACTAATTTATTTAAATGGGAAGCATATGTCGTGGTCACAGCACGTCTACGGTAGCGAGTAGTATTAAATGCCAAAAATCCGCGTAAGGAGCTTGGTTGGGGGGGTGGATGGGTCAAACAATTCAGGACTTTTTGGCGTTTTGTTTCCACGATAACCGTCCCGTTACTGTTGCGCGTTCCCCGCGGCTGTCTCCCAGCGTGTGGCGTTTGCTTTCCCCGTTAATCTCCGTATAGACCAGGGGTGTCAACTCAGTTTCCCAGAGGGCCACACTGGAAAAACAGAATCAGACACGTAGAGATTATTGACATGTGTTTATTTAAGAGACAAAGTCAAATATTTTGACTGTATTATTGCATGTCTCATATATTGTAGTCTTCTCCCTCACATTTTGGTCCTCATAAAGCCCCCCAAAAAGTTGGAAAAAGCCTGAAAAAAAGCGTCAAAATTGTCTGAAAATGTGCCAAAAACATCAGAAAGTGCCAAAAACATCGGAAAAAGTGCCAAAAAACTTAAGAAAAAGTGGCAAAACATTTAGTAAAGCATCAAAACCGTTAAAACAAAGTGGATAAACTGCCGGAAAAGGCGTCAAAAATGCAGAAAAAGCAAAAAAAACATAAATAAAAAAAATAAAAGCACCAAATATTTTTGAAAAAGCGACAAAAACAAGGTGGGCCTAAAAATGTATTGAGAACCTAAATTAAAATGCGGGCCGGATCAAAACCTGCGAGGGGCCAGATTTGGCCCTCGGGCCTTGAGTTTGACACGTGTGGTATAGACCATCATCGTCCTGGCCACCACGAAACAAACATCCCCGTGAACACGTATCTAGAGATTAAAAATAACCATTAAAAAGCCCCTCGCAGATTTTTATCTTGGCCCCACGTATCAATTTAGGTTCACGATAAATTTGAGCTCACCTAGTTTTGTTGTTGTTTTTGTTTTTAGAATTTTTAGGGGGGAGGGTTCCCTTTATTACGCAGTGGCAGTGGATAGACATGAAAGGGGGAGAGAGATGGGGGATGACACGCAGCAAAGGGCAGCAGGTCAGATGGCCTCAGCCAACATGGGGCGAACGCTCCCACTGGGTGAGCTAGAGGCCGCCCCGGGCTCACCTAGTTCATGTCGCTTTTTCTGAAGTTTTTGTCACTTTGGCCGGCACTTTTGGCGCTTGATTTTTCACATTTTTCCTGACGTTTTTTTCCAGTGTTTTTGGTGCTTTTTTTCTACGATGGCTAAGGAACTTTTTTTCAGGGTTTTCGTGTCGACCAAACTGTCAGTGAGAAGACTTCTTAAGACATGCAATGATTCAGTCAAAGATATTTGAGTTTTTCGATTAAATAAAAGCATGAAAATAAACTCTACATGTCTGGCCCTCAATGGGATTCTCATTTTCAAGTCTGGCCCTTAGAGCAGTGTTTCTCAAATGGGGGTACGTGTACCCAAAGAGGTACTTTAGAGGACTGCAAGGGGGTAGGTGAGCGGTTTTTTTTCTCTAAGATTTTTTCGCTGTTTTTGAAGTTTGCATCGCTTTTTGTCACTATTTTCGACCTGTTCTTGCCTTCCCTCCTTCCTTCCTTCCTTTTTTTTCTACGATCTTCTTTTTTCTCCAAGTTTGTCGAAGTTGTTGATGCTTTTTTTATCAAAAAACAAAATTCCGCCTTTTTTCAAAGGTTCTTGTCACTTTGTTCGAAGTTTGTCTTCCTTCTTTCTACTAGTTTTTGTCGCTGTTTTCTAAGTTTTTGATACTATTTTCCAACTATTCTTACTTCCTTGTATCGAATTTTTACGTAAAAAAAAAAGAAATTAGCATTTCATTAGCATTTAAATGTTGTTCAGTGAAATGGCTGTTGTTTGGTCAATCTATCGCTGGTCTACGGTGGCGGAAGTGCAATGCAACATTACAAAGAATGAAACACTTTTACAAAGCTCGAGACAAATTTAATTTTGAAAAACAAATTTACATTTTGGAAAACAAAATAACATTTTAGAAAACAAATTTACATTTTGGAAAACAAAATAACATTTTAGAAAACAAATTTACATTTTGGAAAACAAAATAACATTTTAGAAAACAAATTTACATTTTCAAAAACAAATTTACATTTTAGAAAACAAATTAACAAGATCAAAACACTTTTACCAGTCCCGAAACAAATTTACAAATGACAGATCTTCACGGAAAGGGAATGTACCACAACCGGAAGTGATGAGTGTTGGGTGAGCGCAGTCAATTTGTGTTGTTGTGAGGAGTATATGGGTGAATGAAGTTTATGGTGACTTTAACGGTGGTCGGTGTTTGGAGTTTTTATATAGCGGACCTACGGAAACATTGGAAAAACAGGAACGTATCCAGCGGGCGATCGCTCACAGGGGCAGCTGAGTCCGTTGCAGCTCAGGACCTGGAGCTCACTGCCCATTCCTGGGAGCCAAAACCGACACCACGACTGGAGACCAGGCCGTATGCTGGGCCGCTGGAGGGAAGGCGGAGAATCAACCAGACTGAGGAGACTGTCACAGCCGCTAAGTTTAAATCACAGGTTTCCAAAGGGAGTCTGGCGGACTGGACTGTGGACACAAACACCTTAAAAGTCTCAGTAAATAAATAAATAAATACATGCAAAATAAATGAATCATTAGTGGGGAGGACCTGACATTCAGTTGTTTAAACTTCACTTTGAAGCAGAACCTCTTGTTCAGAAGGGTGAAGTTTCCGTTTGTACCATATCTGTGAACTGATTATAATAAATATTCTTTGTATTAACACATTAATTAGTCTCTTTGTCTTTTGTTTAAAAAACTAGAACATCGCATGAGATTTTGAGATTTATAGTATTTATTTCCGTTAGACCTTTGCCTACATTGGACTGATGCATTAAGGACGGCCCATAGACAGTATATAAGGCAGTGCCTCCCCTGTCCAAGATGGCGCTCTATTGACGATTCGATCCATAAATGCCGAGTCAGACATGTATACAAAACCTCATCACTTCCGTATGTGGTACATACCCTTCCGTGAAAATCTGTCATTTGTAAATTTGTTTGGGACTGGTAAAAGTGTTTTGCATCTTGTTAATTGTTTTCTAAAATGTAAATTTTTTCTAAAATGTAAATTTGTTTTCTAAAATGTTATTTTGTTTTCAAAATGTAATTTGTTTTTAAAATGTAAATTTGTTTTCTAAAATGTTATTTTTTTTCCAAAATGTAAATTTGTTTCCAAAATGTAAATTGTTTTCCAAAATGTAAATTTGTTTTCCAAAATGTAAAAGTGTTCTTTCTTTGTAATGTTGCATTGCACTTCCGCCACCGTACTGGTCAGGGGTACTTGGCTTAAAAACATAATTCAACTGGGGAACATTATTGAAAAAAAGTTTGAGAACCACTGTTCTTGATGACAATGAATTTGACACTCCTGTTTTAGATCCATGAAACAATGTAACTGGACAGGATGTTAAAGTGATGGTTCGGAGTAATTTCACCCTAGGCTGCTTTGCACCTTGACCTCGAGCCAAACAACCCCCCATAAGCTTTTTTCCCTTGTTATAACGTTGGTCGAGTTAGCGTTATCTGCTGGTTAGCTTAGTGCAGGCGCTAATGGATCCACGTTTGGATCTCGTAAAGTACCCCACTAATGATGCCCGGAATGATACCAAATGTCTACAGTAGTACAAATAGTTTCTGTACTTATAAAACGAGGCATTAGAAAGTTTGTAACTACACCACAAGTACGCAAATTACTCCGAACCATCGCTTTAAGTAGAAAAGACATACAACATGATCTTTTTTTTTTTTTGTTTTTTTATGCATCTGTTCCAATTTTAGGAAGATCATGATCTACTGCCAGTGCTTCTTATTTCACTTCCTTCTACCATCTTCTGTCCCTTCATCTCTCTTTCATCTCCTCCTCTCTAAAGCACCTCACATGTAACTACGACTCATCTGAATTTCTGACTTCTCCGTTTGTCGTTCCCTCTCTGACAGTCTCTCTAAATCCTCAACCATAACGAGCTCAACTATTGTCCCATTAGTCTATATATCGACCACGTTTCATTTCCGGGATTGCTCTGGTGCCGCCGGATGTTCTTCACTTTCGGCTGGATGTCCGTTACCTTCCTCTTTATTTGGCGTTATAAACCCTGTGTAAGAATATAGTTAGGAATCAAAGTGGAAAGTTTGGTGTCTGTAAGTGCTACATTTTTGGGGGGGCCATATGGATCAGTGCTGGGGAAGACGGGGCTGAATATCTGAAGAATGTTCTTTAAAGTGGAAGAGTGTGACTGCTGAGCGTCAGCATGACTCAGGCTTTACTCTGATAACAAGAGCGGAGCGAGGGAATAAACAGGAGAGAGAGAGAGAGAGAGAGAGAGACAGAGGGAGAGAGACAGAGAGAGCAACAGAGAAGGAGAGAGAGGGAGAGAGAGGGAAATAGAGGGAAAGAGACAGAGGGAGAGAGAGAGGGACAGAGAGAAGGACAGAGACAGAGGGAGAGAGAGAGAGGGAGAGAGAGAGAAAGAGAGACAGAGGGAGAGAGACAGAGAGAGAGAGAGAAAGAGAGACAGAGAGGAGAGAGACAGAGGGACAGAGAGAGCGAGACAGAGGGAGAGAAAGAGAGACAGAGGGAGAGAGAGAGACAGAGAGAGAAAGAGAGACAGAGAGAGAGAGAGAGAGAGAGACAGAGGGAGAGAAAGAGAGACAGAGGGAGAGAGAGAGAGAGAGAGACAGAGGGAGAGAGACAGAGGGAGAGAAAGAGAGACAGAGGGAGAGAAAGAGAGACAGAGGGAGAGAGAGAGAGATAGAGGGAGGGAGAGAGAGAGAGAGAAAGAGAGACAGAGGGAGAGAAAGAGAGACAGAGGGAGAGAGAGAGAGATAGAGGGAGGGAGAGAGAGAGCACGTTTTTCTCCCATCCCAGAATGCTGTGTGGACTAGACGGACCTTCCTCCGCAGCGCTGTGGAGGAAGGTCCGTGGAGCAATGCGAGACTACAAGAACCATAACTGTAACTTATAAAACCATTACGAGGTAGAAAGAGTGATGTTCTTCTCGTAGCCATCGATGCAGGGAGTAGATCAACCAATCAGGACGAAGGCAGGCCACTTGAAATGTATCCCAACATTAGCCACTTTTTTTTTTTTTAAATACCAAATTGTGGCAAATTTGGGAACAATCTTGTTCTCTTATTTAGTTTTCACACTGTGCTTTCATTGTATACTTTATTGTATTTTTAATAATAATGTAAATCTGTATTTTTTATTTGTAACCAAAAGCCCTACTAGGGACAAGTGTCGAGAATTAGCTTCGGCTAAAAACACACATCAGATGACCGTTGATGTTTATCTATGTTTTTTTGTATCCGTCCCTATCTAAATAAACCTTTAATAATAGGCGGGATAATGAAAATGAATAATTAAGGAACTCAGCTTTGACAAAATCGCTGAAACTGAAGCTCAAAGTTTTTAAGATTTCTTTAAAGAAAGGACTGAAAACGGGGTCAGTCCTACGTTCCCACATTTCTAAGAATTTTTCTTTCACTGAAAGTTAGGCCCTATGTTCCCACATTTCTAACACATTTTCAGAATTAGGTCTTGTGTTGCTACATTGCCCTTCAATTTAAGCCCACCATTTTTTTAGGGTTCGGGGGATAAAATCCGATACAAATTTATGAAAAAGGAAATGTGGGAACATGGGCACGCTCCCCTAAAAAAAAATTAGAACAAGGGAGTGTTTTAACTGGTTATGAAACTAAACTAAATGTAACACAGATGCGTCTGTATGACTTGTGTCGTGGAAGTTTCCTTTGCAGCAGGGGGGGACATTTTCAGAGTTTAGTAAAATGAAACAAATAAGACAGACTGAGACTAAAACCAAGTTGGGTTTATGTATTTTATTAAAAAAAGACATATTTGCAAATATAGGAGCAACATGATTTCACAAAAGGCCGCAGCCCAGTGTGGAGTCAGTTTCTCCAATGAGTGAACAGAACACTAAGCTTATATGCATCTTCAGAGTGATAGCACACACACACTTAGATTATTATGACGCTACAGTTCTTACAGGCAATCTGATACACATGAAGACAATCAGAAAAAACACAAGAGACATCTTGGAGCCATTTCGCCTCCTCCTCCCTGTACGACTTTCAACCCCCAGTTACATCTTAACTGGCGAGAAAACGAGAGAGTTTTAGGGCGAATTGTGTAGCCCCTATCTGTTCAGACAAACAGCTCACATCATGTTCCAGACTGGACGTCTCACAAAGTTAGAATCAAAATCTGCATGTGGGAAATGAGAAACTCTTTCAGCATTTGTGAGAGAATTAAAGTAGAAATAAAACATAAAAATATAAGGAATCATGCTTAAATGTAATTTTTGCCATTACACTTGGATCAGTGGTTCTCAAACAAACACTTGTGATATGAAAGCAACAGTTGCTCAGAAAATAAAGCTGCTGGCGTTATTGAACAGATGAGAGACATACGTCAGCAAACATACGTCCAAAGATATATCTTTAAAAAGGAATGAAAAGTTTGCCCCTGACTGAACCCAAGTGACCAAGCGCGCTGAGAAGGAGCTTTGATGTTTAAAAAAAAATAAAAAATACATATTAGAAAGAGCATTAATGTCAGATCTTGATCTTTTTAATAAACCTAATTACACGTGTGTGAGTTGTTCAAACAGAATGACACTTCTGTCGGATTGCGCCGGTTTCCTCTGATCAGCGCCGAGGTTTTTATTCTATTGATGTTTTATGATAATTAGTGAAATAAAAGGCAGCGGCCGAATTGAAGCGCTCAATTTGAGTTTCTCACTGCGTTTTATAGTGGACGTGCCGCGCCTCTGCTGACATCAAAAGACACTGTTAGACCTGCGTGAAATGTAGTATTTAGCTTATTAGGCATCAGGGAAAACAAGGATAAGGGAGAGCTTACTACCTCCACTAACCAGTTTTCCTGGGAGAAATCCTGCTGTGCAAACTTCACTACTTTTAAACATTTTGGGCCCTATTTATATGATCCAAGCACACAGCGTGAAGTGCCTGGCGCAGATGTGTTTAGGGCGTGTCCAAATCCACTTGTGCTAATTTGACGGCGAAAAAAAAAAGGGTTTGTGCGCCGGGCGCCTGGTTCTAAAGGGTTGTCCTTAGTGTCTTCATTAATCAGAGGTGCTTTTTGGGCGTAACATGCAATCAACCAATCAGAGATCATCTCCCATTCCCTTTAAAAGCCAGGCGCGTTTGGAACTTGGAGCATTGCTGTTATGATGGAGGATTTGCACCGTAATATTTTTATTTGTAATCTTCTGCATGTGTGTGTGTGCTGCTGTGCGTCCCTGTGTGTGTAACAAGCATAGGTCTGTGTGTAAAAGCATAGTGGCCCCGCTGTGCAGCGCCTATAGGAGCATTTTATTAATTTGCTGTTAAACTAACAATGAAATGCTGCGTTATTGACTTTCGACCAGGTTTTTGTTGGTCAATGGCGCGATCATCCTGCTGCCTCAAGATAGCAATACGCCCAGAATGCACCTGAACACACCTCCCTGTAAGACCAACACGCCCAGAATGCACCTGAACACACCTCCCTGTAAGACCAGCACGCCCAGAATGCACCTGAACACACCTCCCTGTAAGACCAGCACGCCCATGGGCGCACAGATGCTAGATTTGCTATTTAAACGACGCAGGCGTTGGACGGGAAATTGCGGTCTTAAACTAGCAAAGACACTTGCGTCGGGCTTTGCGCTGCGCAAGATAGGGCCCTAAATCTGTACTGTATTTATATTCCTGGAAACTTTCTGGAAGTCAAGATGATGAAATGAGTATTCATGATGTTACAAAATAAGTAACTTACTAATAAGTTATTTACCAACCCCGGTTAACTGCTGTGCATGTAAACGCACTGACTGTATTTGCTAGTAGGGCTGCACGATGTAAGGAAAATATCTAATAGCAATTATTTTGACTGATATTACGATTGAGATATGATCCACGATATTGGAGGGAATTTTATTTTTGTATCATTATTCTTATTTTCCTAGAAAAAAAAAATGTAAATGATTATAATGTGATTTTTTTTGTCCAAGGATCTGTACAAAACTAAGATTTTTTCTTTAGTCTGTAGCAGGGGTCGGACCTTAACCAATGGCACGCTGGCAATATGTGTGCAAGAGAGTTATTGATGTGTTGAAATCATGGTTGAAATGCTGAAGCACTCTCCCATCCGCATGCCAAATTACAACGTTCACACAAATTCTTATAAACTTAAGCTGGCTGAAGAAACAATCCTCTCTGCTGGAGCGGTAAATATGGATGCATTATAAGACCAAAACAAATACATGTGGCTACTTAATATGCACGTGAATGATGCAGTCGTTATGTTCGTGTTCTTCATTCTTGACAACGATGCTGGTTGTGTTATTATTTTGCCACAGCATTGTTTCAGTGAAAATGAGGCATACAGGACCTGCTTATCAGTCCATTCACCATTAAAGCTGGGCTTTTCCACGTCAACTTTTCGCTTCAGGCTCTTTGACAGTGATATTTTTGTCAGCCCATTTTCCACCAATCAGGACGCTGCATACTAAAACCATGTTTCCATAATCATAATAATAATATACAATAACAATAATAATAATAATTACAAGGTCCTGATTATGAGAAATAAATGTTGCTATGGAATAAAATTACAGATTCCCTGGATATTACATTTTGATGTGATGTCATAATTAAACTTAATGTTGACATGGCACACTAATAAACAAGAAACTTTGAAAAGGGCACTTCATATCAAAAAGGTTGCCGACCCCTGGTCTGTAGGATACAATATTAAAGGCTGGAGCACAATACTTAATTCAAAAGTGTTTGACACATGTTTGACACATCCCCTTCGATTTGGATATTGCAGTAGTCCATATTGCGATTTGGATAAAATTGCGATTAACTGTGCAGCCCTATTTGCTAGTGTGCAGACATTCAATAAGTCAAGTACATCTCTTCTCAGTCCTACAGTACTGTTCCTATGACAACAGCTCTGGTTCTTCATGATCCTCAGCCAGGATGGTGTCAAAATAAACGTATCAAGCGGATCACAGCTGAAAAAAAGGCTTTAAGAAGCCCCGCCATATTTAAGTCGCTCCACCTTGCAGCCATGCTTCAAGGACTTGCAATTTATTTATCTTTTTTTCAGATTCACAAACTTCTCACATGCAGGCCTGGGAGTCCCACAGGGTGGGAGGCCTGAGGCGGAAGAGTTTGGATTATTTAAATCCTTCTTTAGATCTGTGGACACTGGTACAGCAGAAAGTATAATTTATCCTGCAGCTCCTCTGCTTCACTACTGCCACTGGCTCAGCCTTAAATCCAGGATACATGCATGAGTCGAGGCGGGTTTTTTACTGTGCAACGTTACTCTGAATGCCGACCAAAGAGAGTTTGTTGTTGGACAAGACCGACTCACGTTGCAATGCTCTGAAGGAATTTTGACATTACAGTTCCACTAACACCTGGAAATCTTTTGGGAATTAATACAAACCTCAAGATCAAATGCTAGGGACACATACATATTTCAAATTCTCGGCTTAACGGCACCGAAGCAAAGTGACCAGGCTTTGGAAACAAGCCAAATCCTCAGATCTTCAAGCACAGTACGAGACATATGTAGACATAATAGAACAAACACTGGAAATGGAATACTCCACTCTAACAGTCAGAAATCAAATAGAAAAATGGAATAAATTGTATCCAAAGCATATAGTTAGAAGAATAATTTGACTTTCTAATAAGTGCATACTGTAGATGGATTCGCATGCACCCACCCACCCACCCACCTGCGCGCACACACACACACACACACACACACACACACACACACACACACACACACACACACACACACAGTGGAGCTGCCCCTTCTTTTCTTTTTTATTCTCTGTGTTTTTTATTATTTCTATATTTAAATCTTTTATTTTTTCTCTTCTCGGTTGTGTGATGTGTTCCTCCTGTTCCCCCTGGTGTTTATATTGAATGTTTATATGGGGGGAAAAAGAAGAAAAAAAATGTAGTACGATAAAGAATGTAAGGCTTTTTGCACTCAACGCATAGAAAAGTACTACAATAAAATAATGAAAAAAAGGAATATTGAATCTTCACACAAGATAAGATACAGAAGATAACATGTTATTGTCCGTAGGCATGGAAATTGGCCTTGCAATACAAGCGCCGACATTTGAAAACAGCTGGGAAACGATGAAATGTTGGTCCGTTTGAAAACAAAATGTAGCCATGGAATCCAAAAACTGAATTGCAATGCAGATTTCGGTGCCAATTAAATGCCTTCTGCGCTGCTCTCTGATGCTCCGAAACGGACGTTAGAGGCGACAGGAGCATCGCTGCACGTGCAACACATTCTCACACCCAACTCGTAAAATAAGGACGTTCGGTCAGGAGCCTTTTTCGTTCTTATTGGACGTTAAAAGTCTCCTTTAGCGTCTCATGTAAACGTGCTTGGTCGCCACTATTGCCGTCCCTTTTTCGTCCCTTTTGACGCACTTGGTTGGGACGGGTGAACGGAATCGCGGAGGTTTAGGAGAAAAACAACGGGGAAAGGACGCCTCAAAAGCCAGGAAACACACCGCGGGTGAAGCGCGACAATAACGGAATCACGGAGGTTGGGTTTAGGACAAAAACAACGGGGAAAGGACGCCTCAAAAGCCGGGAAACACACGCCGGAGACGGGGAAACAAAACGCCACACGCGGGGCGCGAACCCGAGTCTCCTGAGTGAAAGTCCTATGTTTTACCCAACCTTAGTAAATCATCAGACTCCTCAGAAACAAAAGATACTTTAGAAGTGGAATATCGGCCAGGAAACATAAGAGAGCATTATCAGTGGTTTCCCTAGCTTTGTGGAAGACTTCCAGATTGGTGCGCATATTCGGAGGGGGATTTACATGTCCTTCCTAAAGGAAATGTGATGTTTTTCAATAAAAAAAAGAAAAAAATGCAATTTTTTGGTCATTTGGCGTCTCTTTGTAGTCAGTTTGTGTCTCTTTGTGGTAGTTTTGCGTCTCTTTTACACAACACTTTGGACCGTTATTATCACCACATCTGTGTTTAAAACATTGGAAAAGCTAGAGCAGATCATAAATTAATAACGCTCAAAAAGCTTAAAGACAAAATTTACTAAAGAAGTCCAACTACAATCATTAGATCTGAGAAAGGTCTATGTTGCATTCTTTCGGCTTAAGTGCTGCCCAAAACGGCTCTGGTGCTGCCCCTAACCCTTATAATGGCATAGGAACCCTGATTATCTGACAGAAGATATGTGGGAAAGCATCTCACTGTCGGCCCTGTGTAGGAACCTCGCTCAGTCTCTAGTAGAGGGTGAACATTTTTCGGGATTCCCGCGGGTCCCTTCCCGTGATCCGGATATGACGGGAGTATTTTCGTGGGCTCGGGATGGGATGGGAGCAACAATTGATTCCCGTGTCACCCTCTAGTCTCTAGCGGCCCAGGGTTGGCCTTTGTCGGTCACTCAGAATGCAATCAAACGGACTTAATGGAGATTTAGGAAAGGCAAAGTTATCTCATGCAGCAGATGTGTGTGCTTATGGAAAAACTGCTCTTTGGTTTGTGTAAAACGGATCTGAACGGGCCAAAAAGCAAGTACCACAAATGAGTGTTAGCAGTACACTGCAGAATCTGATCTGAACAACAAAAAGTATGATAGGGGGCATTTACTGTGGTTCATAAATACATAGTGTACAGTGTGTATGCAGGCTGTTCTCATGAACTATATTATATATACATACATATACATATAGCTATGGAAAGTAAAGCACTGTAATTCATAAGCAGTCCAAGTATTTATTGCTGTATGTCCCACAATGACTGCTGCTGTATAAGAGCGCTGTGGTCTGCATGAGGAGGGGTGGGTCATAAAAGACGGAGCTTTCAAGCCGGGGAGATGAGTTCGCTTCCCGGAGAAAACAAAACACCATCACCCCAGAAACGGGGTCATTCACTGGAGTGTTTTAATCCAAACCACAATCTTTTTCCATAAACTTTACTAGCCGTTTTGGTGCCTGATTTTAACTGTCATCACCGCATGACGCTCACTTTTTTGTCAGCTTAACTCAACTAGCAACGGCCGCTGATACAGCCGATAGATAGATAGATAGATAGATAGATAGATAGATAGATAGATAGATAGATAGATAGATAGATAGATAGATAGATAGATAGATAGATAGATACTGTATTCATCCCGAGGGAAATTGTAGGCATCCAGTAGCTTAGACAACCATAACACAACAAACACATATACACATATATCTCACATACATAAAAATCACTCATAGAAATTTAAAGAGTTAACGATTTCAAGTGATTACAAAAGGTCCGGTATGGACTGACCATGTGATGCAATAACCCTGATAAGGTGCTATGGTAGAGTGTGTGCAGTGGCGTTAATGCAAAAGTGAACAGTGCAAAAGCTTATCATTAAATGTTAACAATGACTATGAAAAGACAAGCTCGTCCAGTTTTGCAGGATATCATATGAATTGGCGTGCATACATTTTCGTACCATATCGCATGAACCTGTTCATGAGAATGCGTTGGTGTACATCATGGTTAAAACATCCCACTTTATTCCTTTGCAACCTTTAATGGGTTTATATTATGTCAGTGAAATGGCCTCTGACGAAGATATTGGCTGGCAATTCATGCAATCAAAAAAAGGAAATATAATTAGTGGATTAGGTTGTGGTTTGATGATGCCTCTTAGCATATTGATTCCAGAGAAGGCTGACTGAGCCACTAATGACTCTTTATGACTCCTTATGGACCTTTTTCACAGCAGACATTTTGACTTGTCATAGCAGGAAAAGCACAGCTGAAATTGATAACCTTAACAATGGCTCAATTCCATCAAGTGTCCCAGTAAGCTGTTTCAGTGAGTCAGCATGCACAATACCAGGGTCTCTCCTAAGTGGAATGCAGCCATCAGTAATTGTTTTTGAATACACCTGTGCTTTTCCTGTCAACATGTCTTCCGTGAAAAAGGTCTATACCGGCATCTTAGAGCCTGGTTACACTGGCATTTATACCAGCAACATCTCAGAACAAAATCAAGTCATTGCACAGTGAATTCTGCCTTCAAACCGACGCTTTAGAGTTCATTCTTTTAATCGTATCAGACTTAAAAACTCTTTCATACATCAATCTATCCTATTGTTAAACCAGCTACAGTAAATCCATTGCAATATTTATTTCAGGGATATACGTCTCCAAGACTTTGTCTGTGTGTATGTTCATGTCATGTTTCTGTTGTTATACATGTTTTTGTTGTTTCCTTACTTGGGAGTTTATGTCTGTTATGTTAGCCCAGTTATGTTGTGGTATTGTTTCATGTATGTCTGTTGGTGTTAATTAAGCTCATGTATGTTTGTATGTATATGTAGGTCTCCTTTTTAAACGAGCTACCCAGGGATGCACAAAGAATTTCAGGCTTGGCTGACAATAAAGTTGTATCGTATTTGTTTCCCACCCGCTGATATACGACCCACAGGAGCGTTTCATAAAATGGCACGTCTAGAAGTGGCAGGAAGTATGACCTCATATCTAAACCAGAGAAGGTAATGATCCCGGTTTTAAACACGTCGTTAAAGTTGTGAAACAGTTGCAGTTTGGTTAGGTTAAGGCTTACTTAGTTAAAGCTGTAGTGCGTAGTTTCTGTCGCCCCCCATGAGGAATTCTAAGTAATGACAACAAAACGTGTCCACATGATACAAGCCTTCCGTGACAGCGCAAAAAACCCCACCCCTTCTCCACGCAGTTGCTGGTAGCCAAGGAGGACACAGAGTATTTAAAAAAACATGACGGACTCTTCAGAAGAGGTAATTATCTTCACTAGAGTTTCTGCGTGGGAAAGTCGCCGGACGTCACACTTCTTTTTTTTTTTTACAGTTTAAAATAAAATAAAAGGAAAAATACACTGCTGTGGACGTTGTTTACTTCATTAATATGTTTACTGTGTTAGTGGACTGAGGATGGGAGTAGGATTCGGGATTCGGTATTTGGATTCGGCAGAATCTTAACCAGTGGATTGGGTATTCGGCCGAACACCAAAAATCTGGATTTGGGGCATCCCTAGTTAAACGTGACGTTCATACAGTAAAAACAAACTCATGAATCCACCGGACGTTAGAACGTCAACGCAAAGAAAGAGGAAGGGGACGGACATCCGGCAGGAAATGAGAGACATCCGGCTGAATTTCCGGCAGCATCGGAGCAATCCCGGAAGTTGAACATCGTGGATATAGACTAGGGTTAGGGTCGCTGAATGTTAAACGTGATGTTTGTAAAGTAAAAACAACCCATCCACTAGGTGTGGGGGGAAAAAATCGATACAGCATAGTATTGCGATATTTTTCGTGGCAATACTGTATCGATACACAGACGCCAAGTATCGATCTTTTATGATATATGTGAAGGTCAGTTTGTCTGCTTGACGATCCCATTTTGCACCAATACAATTGAAGTGAGATGAACAAACAGAAATGTATCTTTTTTAGATAAAACAGATGTTGACAAAATTGTCCTCTCGGGACATAATTTGAAACTGGGAAAAATTTAAGTTGGAAAAAAGGTAATACATTGCAATATATCGCAGAATATTGCAATATGTTTAAAATCGCAATAATATTGTATCATGACATGGGTATCGGGATGATATAGTATCATGAGGCCTCTGGTGATTCCCACACCTACCATCCACCCCCACAAACCTGCCTCTGGAAGTGTTTTTCGAGGGAGGACACACTGTTAACGGGATACTTTGGATATTATGAACATGGGTTTGTTTGTGGTAGCTACTTATAATCAGTGTATTCAAAATCCCCTCCAAAAATAGCCCATCTCTGTTTGCACACTGTTTCGCTACACTCACATACACTTCCTCCCTGTCTCTACAAACTCACTCTCCTTCCAGATGACTTGCAGTCACAGCGTGTCTATTTCTTAAGGGACTAACTCTGGAAATGAATCCCGCTGCTGGAGCATGATATCAGAGCTGCACAGCGATCCATCTGTCCACTGCAGGCAGGATTTTCATATTGAACCCTTTATTTACAGACGAGAGAGCTGACCAAGCGTTAACACTTTTTGTCAGATCTGCCCCCCCTCCCCCCTTTTAGTTTCTACTCTATTAGTTTTATTTTCTGGTTTTATCTTGGAAAACTTCCCACAGCTTCCTCAACCCTTTATATAATTGACAATGAAAAACATTCACGGCTGAATCGGTTGCTTATTTGTTGCCTGAACAAACAGGTGAAGACTGCAAATTAGATGCTAAACATAAACTCCCATTCGGGAGAAAAATTCTGGTAACGCTTTACTTGAAAGTATCGACATAATCGTGACATGACACGGTCAAACATGACATGACACTGTCATGAACGTGTCATAAAACGTTATAAACAAGTCACAGACGTTTATGACTTCTGTCATTAAGTGCCATTCGGTTTTTGTTCATGACATGTTGACATTGTTTGGGTTGTCTTGATTATGACAACCTGACATTAATCAAAGTGGCATTACCAGATGATGTCTTGGTCATGACAAGTTGACATTAACCAGGATGACATTACCAGTTGACATTACACTTGACATTACATTTCTTTAGAGTGTCCTTATTAAGACAACTTGGCATTACACAGGATGACATTATGTCAAGTTGTCATGACAAAGATATCCTCTGGTAATGTCATCCTGGTTAATGTCAAGTTGTCATTACAAAGACATCCCAAACAAATTTAATGTCAACTTGTCGTGACCAAGACAACTTCTGGTAATGTCACTTTGATTAATGTCAAGTTGTCATAATCAGGACAACCCAAACAATGTCAACTTGTCATGACAAAAACCGAATGACACTTAATGACAGAAGTCATAAACGTCTGTGACTTGTTAATAACATTTATGACACGTTCATGACAGTGTCATGTCATATTTGACCGTGTCATGTCACGATTATGTCGATACCTTCAAGTAAAGTGTTAACCAGAATTCTTTTCCCAAGTGAACGTTATCGCATGTTGCATATTTCCCCTCGCATCTTGCAGCCCCAACGACTGCTCAAAGCGCTTCTACACGGTAAGGGAACCGTTCTCACACATTCATACACTGTGGCAGAGGCTGCCGTACAAGGTGGCCTCCTGCTCATCACATAAACACTCACACACATTCACACACCGATGGCGCAGCATCGGGAGCAACTCAGGGTTTAGTGTCTTGCCCAAGGACACTTGGACATGGGACTGCAGGGTCAGGGATCCAACCACTGACCATGTGATTCAAGGGTGCAGGTTTTGTTTTAACATTGGGACACACACACACACACACACACAGACCGACTCACAAACACACACACAGACAGACACACACACAGACTCACAGACACACACACACTGACAGATACACACTCACACAGACTCACACACACACACAGACACACGTGCACACACACACTCACACACAGACAGACACACAGACTCACACACACACACACACACACACTGACAGATACACACTCACACAGACTCACACACACACGTGCACACACACACACACACAGACAGACACACACAGACAGACACACAGACACACGCACACTCACTCACAGACACACACACACACAGACAGACAGACACACACACACACAAGGGTCTTGGTCCTTCCCCAGGAAACTTTGAGCATCAAAAACCTTTTTAACAAATTTTTATGCAGCAAATTGTTCGGCA